>NC_143016.1:155604897-155755730 GCF_055824585.1 Amblyomma mixtum
TTAACTGATACTTGGGCTTGGCGCATCGTTGGCCCTAGTTGTTTTTTCACCAATAAAATAAATTAACTAACTTTCTGAGGGGTTAAACGCTTGCGGCTATGTTTGGGCAAATTATCAACGATGTGCTAGCTGCTTTGCGTACTCTTTTTTCTTCGCGGAAAGAAAGCTATTTCTTTCTTAGTTATTTGTTTATGAATTTTACACGCCTATAAAATTCGAGGTTCCGCCAGAGTCCATTTCAGGTCTCATAGTATTCCGCTTTTACATAAATCAATTCTTAAAACTTCTCCCTCAACTAAATTGCTTCTGCGATGAAGACACGAATGTTTTCTTTTCTTCGCACGACTTGCCAGTACTTCTCTGGACGGGAATTTCATCTTTCTGAAATCTATTACATTATCTATTTGTTGCCAATAAAGAAAGTTTAAATCGAAAGGAAGCAAAGAATATTGCATTTGTTCCCATGAACACGCACGTGAACCTTGCCTGCACATTCCATTTTATTGAAACATGCACACTTTCACGAACTCCTTCGTTGCAGAGATCATATAGATAACGTAAAATATAACATTGTCAAATGCTAGGCTTATTTTTCTCAAAAAACCTGAAACATCGATTGTAGTTTGCTCTAATTAACTCATAGTCACATTTCTGCACACTTGTACGGGCTGCGATAACAGAATTCTGTTTGAAAATGTTGTATATGTTTTCAGAAGAAAGGTCTAAGTTCCATTCATAAACGTTATCGAGTTACGAACAAGTGTCCTAATATTGGAAATGGATGGTAACAATAATAATAGACTTTATTTTTATATAAAAAACACGTACAGGGTGGTGGGAAGAGCGGCAAGACAACTTTTCCAGAGCACGCGGTCCCGTCTACAAAGCAAGATTGGAGCATACATGAACATATAGAATTTCTTGCAAAAGGGCACAAAGAAATGTTAAGTTTAGAGGATCAGAGCGGAGAAGAAAAAATAGTTTCCATTCTTGGCGTACACGGTGTGGCGGGTCGCCTACTTTAGCAGCACTGAAAATAATTCTACATTAGCTGGTTATACTGAGAGTAAGTAAAACGAAATATAATATATCCCCGTAGTAATTGCCACGGTGAGGGACCATCTTCCTGTATTCAGAATGATGTGTACTAAGGGATGTCATTTTTTATTCCAGCTATCTTAGGTTATCGAAAAAGTATTTGTTTTCTTTTAATTCGCGCTTAAGTGAGACATCTAGTCTGTAACAGTATAATATCCAACCTCCTTGAATTTCATAGAATGAGCACTACAAAAAAAAAAAGAAACGGAGCCTATCTTTTTTTTTTTGCAATATAAGCACCTTCTCTAAGTCTGCTGCTGTGGATCAAGTAATAAATAAAAAAACAGAAAAGAAAATTACACCAATTATTTTTAACACTAAATCGTGGTATCGTTCATCGTTCTAGAAGCATTTCGATAAAATGCCAACCAGACTCGACAGCTTAAGAGAAACGAAATCTATACCATAATCTGAGAGCACATTTGGCGAAAACGTACAGGAGGAACTGTAGTACCGCTTACTATCATAAGATCTACATTATAATTCTGTTTTTATCTCTGCATAAATAGTATAGGTTCAATTTTTTTGCTGTGTACTTTTGAGTGGAGTTTTGCGAGAGCATAGTGAGGAAGAAAAAATGGCTAGCACCGTCAGTGTATCATATATACCTGACTTCAGCGTGCGTAATGAAAAGGACATTGATACGTATATTCAAAACAAAGCTGCGAAAATGTTGAATTGAGTACCGCTTTTTGCAACCGGTTTTGGGTCGGAACAGTGCTCAGCTACTTGAAGATACTGCGGCCGATGCCCGAGGCAAGATTTTACAAGGTTCAAGCAATGGCCAAGCACTCCATACATTTCAATTGTTTAAGTAGAATGCGATGATTAATAAAGTAAAATGCTTTCGCGAAGTTCACACACAGACCAAGTAGGAGAATGTTTCTTGCAAACTGTGATGAAATAGTCTGTTTTATTTCAATATCGCTAGTTCACTTTTGGAGTTTTGAATACCTTTTTTAAAGCTATAGAAAATATTTGTAGCACGGAAATAGGGCGATGTTTTATCACTTTTCTTGTGTGGCCCGGTAATCTTGGTAACCTGCATTCCTTCCGAGAAAGCCGCACTAGGAAAACAAAGATGAAATATATAGGCAATAGTTCTTAACGTCCGAAACCCAGACTATTGGGACGCCGTAGTGGAGGGCTCCGGATATTTCGTCCACCTGGCGTTCATTAACGTGCACTGAAATACCACATAGTACACGAGCCTTCCAGAAGAGGGCAAATACGGGCTGGTTGGTACATGTTTTAGGAATTGGAAAAACAGCGCAATCAAAGACGAGACACAAGAGAAGGACAAAACACCAGCGCTGGTGTTTTGTCCTTCTCTTGTGTCTCGTCTTTGATTGCGCTGTTTTTCCAATTCCTAATACACGAGCCTCCGCCACTTTGCCTCCATCGAAATGTGACCACCGCGGCCGGGGTCGAACCCCTGTGTTTAGGGTCAGCAGCTGAGCACCATATGCACTGTGCCACGACGGCGGCCGGTATTGACAAGAATTGGAGTTGAGTTGAGTTGAGTTTAATGGCTCATAAGCGACTAAGGCTATCATGCTCCAAGCTCAGGGTATAAAAAATTGTTTTATATAGATGTTATCGAAAAGTGTAAATGAACGGCGTGGTAAAGGGCCTAAAAAGTTAATTCGTGCAACCGAGTAAAAGTATAAGCCAAAATTTGAGAAGTGACTTATGGTAAAAGCTTTAAAGAAGGTCGGCAACCTCAGCAGCCATCCTTGGCTGTCCAAGGATCTCGAGGTCCCCAACCGATGGCAGGAATTGTAGTAATGATGTCACTGACAAATTTAAAATTTTGAAGTTGCATACTATCAGCATCACAACTCGAGTTATCTTGAAGCTACATTAAAATCGAGCGAACCTGGTCTTCACTAACTGCCTGAAGAAAAAAAAAATTGTTTGCCGGAGGGCATAAGTCTAAAGAATTTACAAAGGTAAATAATCGTAGCAATGCACAGAATATTGAGTGAACATATTCACAAAGGAACCAATTAGTACCTCCACTACAGCTAATTTAAGTATATCTGTCTTCGGGGACGACTGGCCACGATTTAAAACGGTTTTGAAATTTTTCCTCAAATGATCAGGTGCGAGAACAGCCGTCAAGTTCAACTTGCAATAATACTCTCTATTGAGTTTTGTTTCCTCTTTAATGTGCTTCCTACCTCTCAAACTTGGAATAATTCAGGATCTTGAATTTTTATGAAATCTAGAAAATTAAATTATTTATTTAATGAACTGAAATGTGATTCAAGGCGGACGTATTTTGTTATGAAGTTTGAATTTTCTTAGCAGAAAGTGGCATTTAATGTCTCAGTGATGTGATATGTGAACTTGTTTTGAGGTTCATCAGCATTTTTTTCGCAAGGACACATCTAAGGCATGTCATTACTGAAAGTAGCCATGCCAGTAGTATTAACTGAACAGTAATCTTTTGTTTTCTCTCTTCATGATTGTCTCTCTCTATTACTATAAAGTTCGGAAGGTGCAACTGAGGACAGATGACATCACAGCTTCAGTATTGTTTTCTTGCGCATGATCAGCAATAATTAAATCTAATACGGGTTCGCTGAGATTGATCTAATGTTATATCCGCATGAAGTAATGAGCGTAATTGTAGTCCTTCTTTCTATGGGGTGTTCCAGAAAGTTGATATTAAAATCATCTGGTGGTGAAAAAATTCCCTAGCAGCGCAGTAAGTGCCTTCTTTTTTGTTATCGTTCACTCTAGAAGGTGAGTGAAATTTTGTACGAGAAAATAATACCATATGTTTAAAAGAGCATCGCGCTGGAACAAAATTTTGGGAATAAGTCTACTTTGAAAGAAGTGGTCTCTGGAGGATCGCTAGGGACAGAAGGCTGAAGAAAACATTCTTCTCGAACGCACAGTTTCTGGCCGGTTGTCAAAGCGAGAAGAAAACGGGAGAGCGGCGCTTAGCCTACCAGCGTCGACGACTCCCTCCTACGCTGTCCGTTATCGTACTCCTCCTCCCCCACCCTCCATTTAGCGTTGCTACGCTGCCAGAACGGCGCGGCCTCGACAACACAACGTTGCGCATGCATACCGCAAGTTGCGCAGATGTAGATCGAGGCCTATTATATGAAGAGGACAGTTCCGGGAAGGCTGGACGGCGTTAAGGTTATGCGCATATATTACGGTTCGATGAGCGAACGCTTGCCATGCTTTTATAATCGTGTTGCAGGCGCTTGCAGCGGATTTGTGTAAGAGAAGCAATATCATTACGCGATCTTAAACGTCGCGAAACTCGACACGAACTGGTTCGCCCGCGGCGAGTTAGCCACACGTGTATTGGTCGGACGCAAACCTTGTCACGCTTCGAAGTACCGGCGACCGTACGCCATTGTGTGCGCTAAAGTGAATCGCGGCTTTTGTTGTGAAGCGAAAGTAAAACACGCGAGGCACGCAACTTTTTTTTCCGCTTTAAAGGAATAAAGAAATTACAATGGGCCGAGACTAGCGTGTGGCCCCCTGATAGTGAGAGAGGCTGCTTTCACGAAAATCTGAGGTTTTACAAGATACATAGAGCGAAAAATGAAGCACTTGCTTTGTTAAAAGCCATCGATGCAAAATGTTTTAGGCATTTGCGCAGCATGTGGCCCCACAGTTGTCACAACGGCCGAGGCGGGTGCTGATTCGGTCGTCGTCGACTGCTGTAAAGCTTGGTGCTTGAGCAATCTGACACAAAGTCCTCGAGCTTTGCCCAGAGCAAAGCAACTGCAGCGCTGCGTGCATTGCTCGCAGGACGAATTCACTGTACGTGGCCAAGAGGAGAGCAAGAAGAAGCTCTGCATGCTTTCTTCTACGAAGAAAGCATGCAGCAAGCATCTTGCACTTGCATCTTGCATCTTGAAAGCAAGCAAGCATCTTGCACTTCTGTTCTTCTACGAAGCTCCGAATATTCCTTTTATTCCCAGACAATGTGGGCAGTGGTCGCCAGACCCCGGCAGCGGCGGCGCATCCATCTTCTGGGTCGTGGTTGCAAAAACGTGTGCTTTGATGATGTGCTTAGCGCAGTTTTGGTTGCGGGGCGGCGGACTAGAGTCTGCGTGCCTCTCACTAGCTCTTATGGTATAGGAGTAATACGGCGTTCCTGCTCCTCGGCGCATTCCTGTCATCATCCGCGAAGGTGATGAGGGGCCTTGCGACGTCGCTTCTTCGTGCATTTTTTGAAGTGTGAGGAGTTCAACGGGTAGGTGTGTACCTGCTAAGGTGGTATGCATGGCGATATCTATCTTACGTGCTGCTGCGTATGCAGGCTCCCAGGAAATCATCGCTGTAATGCTTAGTTGGAGGTTGAGTTCCTGAAACTTTCCGAATAAACCACCGACGATGATACGGTACCTTTATGGGCTTGCGCTCACTTGTTTGCATGCTTCACATGTGCGACACAAAACATTGAACAGGCAGAGTACGTGCATGGAGTTATATTGCGAAAATATTTGCAGCGCCCATTCGGCTACGTTTAGGAGAGCTGTAAATTATACTTGCACAGCGTCGATGCCATCGACGATAGGGAGTATAGCATGCATGAACCGTGCGACTGGGTGATTGAACCCATTCTACTGTCCGGATATGCTTGAGAACTCCATTCTCGCTCGTATCATGCAAGCCGGCTATGGGGAGTACTGTGGTACAGTCTGTGCCATATTGGTTAGAATATCGTAATCATTATTGGCCCGGCGATTCGATATCAATAAAAACAAAAACGTGCTGGAGTTGCGCTCCAAGTCCCTGCAATTCTCAGCAGCCGATCGCGTTAACCATTGAGCCACAGTGGCGTCGTCCGTAATGTGTCTGTTCGTGTTCTTCAATTCTCAGTAAACGTAACACGTCCACAGCGCTTTCATGCTAACCTTTTGAGAGGTAAGGACCCTATGTCTCGTGGAATGCAGCGCACGTTTCTCCAAAAGCTTTTTTTTGGGCAAGAGAGATGAAGTCACCGCGAGTACGGGATGAAGACCTTAACACACGGATCCCAATGCCGCTAAGGGATCAATACTTAATTCAAATTAGGGGCGCAGGACGCTCATGCTGGTGTAAAAGCTTAGCTGTCCAAAATGTACCTTTGCAAAGGAAAGTTTAGTTGGTGATTGTTTAAAGATTAAAGAAGGCACCTTGAACAAGAATGCGAAGTAGAAAAATTTCCTGCATATTAGGAAAATGGAAGGGAACGGCTATCACATCCGCAACAGTAGAACGAGCGAATATTTGTTACATGAGCATAAGAAAGTTTATGGAATTGTGTATCGTGGAAGGGGAAAAATGCCATTTATTTCTGTAAAGCTACAGATCAACGGAAACCAAGGCTGGGCTGTTTATAATGCTATGCCTTCTAATATGATTGCCGCTTTTAATGACATATGCATTTTGGTGTATCGCAACGTAGTTAACCAGTGTAATATCTTTGGGTGTTGTGGAGCATGTACGACCATGGTTAAGACGGGCTCATTACAATATAGATATCAAAGCAGTTAGTATCACTGAAACTAAGAAATTTAGTTAAATTGTTAGTTACGTTGAATTCAATGGCGTAAAAGCAGCTAAGGCTATGATGCGCCAAACAAAAGGTTAGAGCACCTTCTGGGTAAGGTGAAGGCTTTAACACTTATAGTTTGTTTAGAACGTTAGCCTCTATGAGAAATTAAAAAAAAATATCTGAGAAAACAACAAATAGTTGTCACCTAAAATGGAGATCACCTAAAAGTAACACGGAGTGCATAGGAATTTACTCATTGCAAAATAGAGTAAAATATTTTTCTCAGTGCTGCACGTTTGGTACAGGAAATTAAATCGTGATTTACAGTCAGTTCATCACTACAAATTTCGCACAGAGGATTGTCTTGTTCTGTTGGTAGGAAGTTATGAATCAGGCGTTTGTGTCCGATTCGTAGTCGACATAAGAAAAAGAAAAACTAAAACGTTGTTGATGTCTTCATGATTTATTCATTCAGCTATATTGATTTTAACTGCGAAAAATCAACTGATGTCATGATGTGCCAAACACTGGGTTAGAAACTTCTGTTAAAGATGCAGCTTTTTATCTAGAGCTTGTTGAAACACTGGCTTGCTTGAGAAACTTAAAAATACATGACCAATCATCAAGTTCTTGATCACTTATAGGCAACATGTGTAGTGATGGGACGTATTCATTGCTGAATAAAAATACTTTTTCTTAGTTGTTCAAGTTTTGTGCAAGAAATTAAGAGGGGGTTTACTGTGAGTTCTTCGCCACACATTTCACATAGAGGTTTGTCTGGCTTTGTAAGCAAGACGTTGCGTGCAAAGTGCGTGTGTCCAAAGCGCAGACATCAAATAACTTCTGGAAAACGTTCTTGATGTGTATATGATTTCTATTCTCCGAAAATGGGCTTTACAGAATGCAGTTCGTTGTTATCTTGCTCCTTCCATGTAGCAACCACTTATTTCTGAATTGACTGTATATTAATTTCAAACAATCGCTGTGCACTATATTGACGCGTGTTATTTGACCAAATCGTGCCTAAGCTGCGGACACATCTGGTGCTCATTACCAACTATTCCGACATCGCTGGGGACTCAACCGAATTTAATGTTATGTTTCTGTATCGTGAATTATGTATGATATTTCCAATTATGGGTACTTGTTGCTGTGTTGGGTTTAATGGCGCATATCCGGCTGAGGCTATCACGCGCCAAGAACAAGGTTTATAAACATTGGTTTAGCAAAGTTTGAAAACAAAGTGTATAAAAACGGTGGTGTAAAGGTCCTAAAAGTTATTTTTACTACCTAGTTCATAAAAGACAAACATTTTCGAATTGGCTGTTTGCAGAAGCTTTTAAAAGTTGGGTAACCTCCGTGGACATCCTTGGCTTGGCAAGGATCTCGAGGCTCCCCACAACTCAGATAAAAACCTCAGCCTCCTTCTCAGGACTGAGAAAGTGGCTGAGGTGTATCGTTTTTAAGTAGAGAAGCACAGGGTCAGAACATTACAGTTTTTGAACAATACCGGCTTCCCTTAAAAAGCTAAAAACATCAAGCATACTAACGGGTGCATGTTCAGCTAAAATCAACGCTGGATGAAATGGAATATGTTCTTTGTAAAATGTAGCAAAATATTTTTATCTTAGTGATTCAAGTTTTGTGCATGAGAATATTATCTGATTTACTGTTACTTCATCTCCGCACTTTTCACAAACCGCTTTGTCGTCTTTTGTAAGTAGAAAGTTGAGTGTGAGATGGGTGTCTGCAATACGGAGACGGCATAAAATAACTTCGATGATCGTTTTTGTTGTGAGCATGATTTCCATTCGCCTAGGATGGGCTTTACTAAATGTAGCTTATTATGTCTTTCAATATTCCATTGCGACTGCCATTTATTTCTTAGCTTACACTGTACCAACTTTATACCACCTTTGTAGGGAATGTTAACTTTCTTTACTTCTTTGTTCCGAGCTTTTCCAGCACATTCATCCGCTTTCTCATTGCCAGTGATTCCAATGTGGCTGGGAACCCAGCAAAATTTTGTCTTGTCTCTGTATTGCGGCGATTGTTATGTTGTCTATGATATCACCGATTATTGGTGTGACTGTGTTTCTATGGTGAAGTGAGGTTAGCATGCTAAGAGAATCAGTGTAAGTGATACTGTTCTGAATGTTCTCATTTATTATTTTTTCTACCGCCACTGAGACTGCGTAACACTCGGCGGTGAAAATGAATGCACACTCAGGTAGCCGTACTGTTTTTTCCCAATTATTCCGAACAACAGCACTTCCGACGTAGTGTGCTGATTTTGATCCATCACTATAAAATCCTTCGTATTCTCCGTATTTTTCATTTAGTGCTAAATATTCTTGTAATATCTGCTCATGCGGTGTGTGTTTTTTCCGAAATTGTGTTAATGTGAAGTCGCACACAGATGGTAGGCAGTACCAAGGCGGGAATGGATCAGGTTTGCGGGCAAAATTTAGCAATGTGTCCATTATGTTTAATTCTTGGTATTTCTCTTCAAAGCGCAGAAGAAGTGGCCTGATTGCGAGAGGTTTGTTGGTAAATAGTGTTCGAGATCTGTTACCCACATGCGTTTTGGCTGGGAACGGATCTTTAAAATGTATGAGCATGTGAGCGTTCTTTGGACTCCGTGGCAGCGCTACAACATGCTGTCGCGTTGCAATCCTAAAGGGGAAGCTTAAGCGTCATTAATTGGCAGTTAATTAATGTACCAACAAAATGTGCAGTGAACAATCGCGTAGCAGAATGCAGCACTCAGGCTTTCGCCTTTCACCACTTTAGCCGCTAAAGTTCCTCGTAATTTTTTTGCTTCTTTACAGTCCTTTGTCCACCATTCCTTATGGTTTTGTCGCGCCACTCCTGACGACTGAGGAATAGCTGTGAGTGCGGCAGTTATGATACAATTAATGAACTTTTCATTTATCTGTTCGACGGGAAGATTTTCTAAAACTATGTTTTCTAAAGTACCTTTGGCTCTAAAAAGTGACCAGTCAGCGAGGTGAAGCTTCAAGCGCCGTGGCCTTATGGGGATTATTTCCGGTGGTAATGTTAGAGTGATTAGTATAGGGAGGTGATCGCTGCCATATGGGTTGTCAATGACGTCCCAGTAAAAATCGTTAAAGACAGAAGGTGAACGAAACGACAAATCTAAACAGGTCATTTCCCCTGAGGCAGGGGAGCAGTATGTGGCTTTTTCTGTATTTAAAAGGCGTACACTATTTGTGAGGATAAAATCTTCGAATAGTTGACCCCTACCGTCACAGCGCTCACTTCCCCAAAAAGGGGAGTGAGCGTTAAAATCCCCGACTACTAGATATGGTTCTGGAAGTTCATCAATGAGGCCTTGTAGATCGTGGACTATTAGTGTAAGATGTGGAGGAATATATACAGAACAGATAGAAATTGTTTTATAGCTGACGACATTGACCGCAACGGCTTCAAGTTTTGTTCTGAGTTTGATTTCTCGAGCAGGAACGCCGCTTTGTACGATAATCGCGACGCCTCCCGATAATCTATGTGCCTGCTCACGATCGCGTCTAAAAGTTTTATAATGTTTCAGAATGTTCATATGTTGGGGACCTAGATTGGTTTCCTGGAGACATAAGGCTACGGGTGACATTGACCCTAAAATATTTTTTATGTCATCGTAATTTTTCAATATTCCTCTACAGTTCCACTGAACTAGAAAAGCCATGTTTATGTTTTGGGGAAGGAACGACGAAGGGTTAGTTATGTTCTGGGGCCGTTATGATGGCCCTGCCTTTTTTCCGCTCAAGAGAGCTGTTCCGCCGCTGTAAAGCAGGCGGGTTGGGAGTTCGGTCCACCACCTCGCAAGAGGTCCTGCACGACCGCGGAGAAGCCGCGGGTGTGTGGGTGTCAGGCCTCTTCCGACGAGGGAAAGTCCTGCGGGATGCTGACCCGTGGGCCGCCACTCCCTGGCTTGGATTTGGTAGAGCAGCCTTCGGTGTCTCTGCCTGGGGCGTGGATGGCCCTGCCACAGGCGCGGTGGAAGTGGCCACGGCAGGTGCCAGAGTGCTGTGTGGTGCTACGCTCCTGCGCACCACATCAGCGAAGTTTGGTTTTGCTGCGAAGGAGAATGTATTTGTAAGTGCAAAACGCCTTCTGGCTTGTTTACATGAAATGTTTTCTTTGGTCTTTATGGTGATGATTTCTTCCTCCTTTTTCCAGGAAGGACATGCCCTGGGGTATGCAGCGTGGTCTCCTTCGCAGTTCGCGCAGCGTAGGGCTGCGTCAGATTCCTCAGAAGGGTGGTGCTTCGAAGCGCATTTCGCGCAGGTTTTGCGGCCGCGGCAACTCTGTGAGCAGTGGTCAAACTTCTGACAAATAAAACATCGGCGGGGATTGGGTATGTAGTGTCTGACGGTGACTTTCAAGTATCCAACATCGATCGTTTCGGGCAAACTGCTGGTGTTAAATGTGAGGACCATGTGTTTGGTGTCTATTTCATTGTTGTCCTTGCGGATTTTGATCCTGTGCACGTCAATTACATTTTGATCAGAGAGTCCTTGAAGAATTTCGGTTTCTGTTAGATGGATGAAGTCAGCCTCTGAGATAACGCCTTTAACTGTGTTAAGACATCGGTGGGGAGTCACAGAGACAGAGATATCCCCTATGGAAGCAATTTTTGATAGTTTCGAGTACTGGATGCTCTCGCGCAGTACAAGGAGTAGGTCGCCGCTGGCCATTTTTGATACCTTATAGCCAGCCCCTAAGGTATCTGTTAAACATTTCGTTACAAGAAATGGGGATATTGTTCGGGCTTGCTTTTCGTCACAGTTGCTGTGTGTCCCATTAAACTTTGTGAATGTGGGTTTCTTTTTCGAAAAAAAGTCTGCT
Organism: Amblyomma mixtum; assembly: GCF_055824585.1. Taxonomy (NCBI): domain Eukaryota; kingdom Metazoa; phylum Arthropoda; class Arachnida; order Ixodida; family Ixodidae; genus Amblyomma; species Amblyomma mixtum. Next base: position 155,616,380 of record NC_143016.1, read on the forward strand.
GCCTCGTTCCGCCCTCTTTTAAGAGAGCGATCTGGTTTGGAAAGGGGGGGAGCCATAAAAAAATTTAGTTTTTCGGTCATGGTGCCAGCCACCCACCATGGAGCGCAACAAGGGGACGCGACAGGAACTTGAAAGTAAGTGCTGCCCGCGCCAGCTGTACACCTTAACATAACCAAATATGACGCAACTCAGGGTAGTTGGCCACACAAGGTTAACCTTCGCCGCCAGGAAAAAAGGAAAAAAAACTAAGAAGGGAGGAGGATACAGGAAAGTTGTAAGAAAGGAGATAGGAAAGTGAAAGCTGGAGAGGAGAACAGGAAAAGGCGACTTCCGATTTCCCCCGGTCGGGTCAGGCCGGAGGCGCCGTCTACAGGAAGCTGGGGCCAAAGTGGTGTGTTGCCTCCGCCGAGGGGCCTTAAGGGTCCAAACGCTCGGCGTCGGGTCAACCACCAGGATCCCGTTTTCCCCGGACACGGCAATGCCACGCACGGCTAAGCGCGGATGCTCGGGTCCGTGGTGGCGCATTGCTCACCATCATCCCCCTGCGGGGATGTCCCTGCAGATGCTCGGGATTCCCCGTGGTGTCGCCACTCACCAACGTCTGCATGCTGGAGACACCCCCCTGCGGGGACCTATTATAGGTACAGCAGCATTTCTAGAGTGCTGTGCTTTGAGCATACATAGGGGGTCAGTGTAAATGAAGCTGTTTTTGATGTTCTCTCTTAACATTTGTTCTACGGCTGCGAGGATTGCATAACAATCGTTAGTAAAAACCGATACATACTGTGGTAGTCTCATCATTTCTTTTATTTTATCCTTCAAATACTGCTCTTCCAACATAATTTTCTCTGTCTGAGCCGTCAGTGTAAAATTCATTATGGATGTCATATTTTTCTTGCAATGCAAAGTATCCTTGTAATATGTGCTCTTGCGGAGTTTGCTTTTTGCCAAAATATGTCAGTGTGATGTCACGTGCTTCGGGAAGGCTGTACCATGGCGGCAGAAGGCTCTGTCTCGAAGCAATGTTAGGTAGAGCATCTAGTACACCGAACTGTTCGAATTTATCTTGAAAGCACTGTAATAACGGCCAGATAAAGTCTGGTTTGTTGTTGAATACTATTTTGAATGGCCACTTGGTCACAATGGGGAGGCAGAGATGTTTCAGAAGAGAATACAGCTTTAAGACATATGTGCATATCAGTGCGATTCATCCATCCTCTAGATCGCACACATTGGCTTCAGCATAAAGGCTGGTTGCCAGGGATGTTCTGCATGCTCCAGATGATAGGCGGAGACCAAGACAGGGTCTTATCATTTCAGGTAGGATGTTCCTCCTGAACCGTAGAATACGCCCCCATGGCCCAGTTTAAGGCCCGTTCACACTTGCGAGTCGCAGAGGTCGCGCGACTGTTTTGGTCGAAAAGCGACAGTCGCAAACGGTCGCCCTGGTCGAAAAGCGACAGTCGCGGGCCAGTCGCTCGGTGCTCGATTTTTCAGCCTCGCGACTGCGAGTCGCAAACCTCTGAACCAATCAGCGAGCGAGCCAAGCTTCCGGCAACGACACCGCTCGCGGGCGCGCCGGGCGACGACCTGCGCTGCTCCCAGCGGGCTGCCGTAGTCGTCGCTAAGCCTAGCCGGTTTCATATCGATGTCGCAACTGAGGGCGCTTCGGATCCTGGCCAGCGCTAGTAATTAAGATGCTGCTTTCGTCACCACTTTATTGCGGACCTTGTATCATAATAATATCAAGACATGCTCGACTTCTGCGACGCCTTCAGCAGCGGAGCTAGCAGACAACAGTCGAGCCGCATGGAGCAGCAGCAGCAAAGCGGCTCTGGGAAGAAATTTGCTTTTGTCGCTGTTATCCCTTCTACCAGCAACTCGGTACTGGCCAGCGATCTTCAAAAATGATTCATTTTTTACATTCCTGTACCCAAGGGCTTGGTATGAACGCGAACAAGCAATCTTTGCGCATTTTTGTGACGCCGCGGCGGCCGACATACTGCAAGCTGGTAGGCCGGCCCTACAGAGAAGCGCGCCTCTGTCTTCGTGACGCTTGTACGACCTCGGACTGCACATCAAAACCGTCACGACAACCTAATCTTCGCTCGGGTAGTTGTATTACATTGCGAATAGCAGTGTAGACTATCGAGCGCGAGTACAGGAGGCGCGGCCAAAACAGGCGAAACTCTTGAAAGCACGCGAACAACGTCATTCCCGAGAGTTTTCGCTTCAAACGAGAATCTAACGAGAAGGCGACCCGCTGGTCGCGCTTGCAAGTGTGAACAACGGTGTTGTCGAGCTGCTACTTGGTCGCAAGCGACTGCGAGTCGCACGCCCTTTGCGACTCGCAAGTGTGAATGAGCCTTAAGCCAGAGAGCGGTAGATTTGTGAAAGGCATGTTCTATCAGTACCCCGCTGTTTCCGTGAGAGCACTTTTCATATCTAGGAATTTTCTACAAAAGCATTTTTGAGCAGAAAAGCATTTCAGAACGCAATTTTTTCATATCTTGCAGGATTTCGGTGTAAATATCAGTATATGTGCAGGCCACCCGACGGTACTCTTGTATTCTTTTTTCTATTAACGTTTTTGTTATGGTCAAAACCATTGGCCACTGGTTTTCTAAGGTATTTTTAACTTTATAATCTTGGTTTGGCCTATCATCTAAAGCATACAGAACATCACCAGTAGCCAGCCTATACGTTGAAACTAATGAGCCCGCTTTTGAGGATCGAATAATCGCACTTACATGCACATACGTTTTAAAAATCCGTTCTCTTCCGAAACATCTCTGCCATCCAGTTGTCACCAAGTGCCCATCTAAAAGATTATTCATCAACAAACCACATTCTATCAGGCCATTACTACTGCGCTTTGAAGACAAATGCGAAGAGCGAACAGTACTAGATGCCCTACCGAATATCGCACAAAGGAATGAATATTTGCCACCATGGTACAGCCTGCCTTCAGTATGTGACTTCACAATGACACATTTAGACAAAAAGCAAACGCCAGACGAGTGCATATTACAGGAATTCTTTGCACTGCGAGAAAAGTATGACACTCACATTGAATTTTATACCGATGGCTCAAAAACAGAAAGACACGTTGGAAGTGCAGTAATCGAAGAAAATACTAAACACATAATGCGACTACCAGAATGCGCATAAGTTTTTACTGCTGAGTGTTATGCCGTCTTTGCAGCTGTAGAAAAATAGTAAGAGAGAACATCAAAAATAGCATAATTTACACCGATTCCCTCAGTATGCTCAAAGCACTGCACTCCAGGAATGCTGCTGAACCCATAATAGAAAACATCATACATAACATAGTTAAAATCACAAAACAAAAGCATAACATTAAATTCTGCTGGGTTCCTAGCCATGTTGGAATTGTGGGCAATGAGAAACCAGGTGTATGCGCTGCACAAGCCCGGAATGGTCAAATAAAACAAGTGAGCATACCACACTGGGATTGCTTAAAGTTTATCTACAGTAAACTCAGAAATAAGTGGCAGGCAGCATGGGAAGAGCACGTAAACAACAAATTACACTCTGTTAGGCCCATTTTAGGGGAATGGCAATCATGTAGGCATCAAGAACGTTTTACCGAAGTTATTTTATGTCGGCTCCGCATTGGACACACCAACCTCACGCACAACTTTCTGCTAACCACACAAAACAAACCTCTCTGTGAAATGTGCGGTGCTGAACTCACAGTGAACCACATTTTAATTTCATGTATAAAACTAGAAGAACTAGGAAAGAAATATTTTACAACATTTTACAGGAAAGCATCCCATTACACCCCATGTTAGTTTTAGGTGATCGAGCAGTGGTTGACATCTCATGTATATTTAGGTTTCTCAAGGAAGCCAGCATTTTAAACAAACTCTAAGTATAAGAAACTTCACCTTTAATAAAAACTCTAACCTTGTGTTTGGCGCATCATAGCCTCAGTTGCTTTTGCGCCATTAAAATCAATATAACTAACTAACTACCTATTTTTAACTTTACGGCGCGATAGATGGAAACAGTTTGCTAGCAGCACGAATTGAAAAGTTGGGCCACAGGAAAGCGCGCCTAGCGGAAAGGCGCAAGGTAAGGTCAGGTCGGCAGACAACGATGCAAAGCTGTCTACACGATATCTAGCCACGACTCGAAAAAACGTCAAGGGCTAACGCAATCGAATGGGAGAGGGCTCACGTATATAAAGTTGTACAGATATATAAATTTGAACAAAATTATACAGCAAGCTTCACTCTTGGGCGTTCCCGATACACAAATGTGATCGGTTGTGTGACACAGCAGGTTATATTGTGGCCTGCCATCCATAATGATCGAATAAAAGCCAAAACAGAAATGAGAAGAAAATCTGCTTGAAAAGCTGCATGTGGTGTAACACTCAGCAGGAAGTCGTTGGTGTACTCACGGAACTCAACACAATGTCACTTTAGAGGGCTCACGTATATAAAATTATATAGGTATATATATTTGAACAAAGTTTCACAGCAAGAGAGAGAGAGAGAGAGAGAGAGAGAGAGAGAGAGAGAGAGAAGGTTTATTGAAGGGAAAGGCAGAGAGGTTGGCCTGAAAAATGGATATCTGGCCTTCTGCTCTGCAGTGGAGAACGGGAAGAGGAGAAAAAGAAGGGTCACGATGGGGAATGATGATGATGACAGGAGGCAGGTGAAAAAAGAAAAGGCACACCTCTTAACATTACAAACGACAGTCAGGGCCCGTATCGCTTAAAAAGCGCGAGAGCACACGGGTTGCCTCCAGAGTTTTCGAACTATCTAGCCAAGCGTTGAGAATCAAATTCGCCGAGAGGGGCATGCTGTCAAAAGACTTCAGAGTAGATGCTAGCATGAGTCTTTATCGTGCATATGCTGGACACGCTACTAAAATATGCTCTGCAGCCTCTAGCATGTCACATGTGGAACAGTCTGGGGAGTCCGCTTGTGCACTTAAGTGCAAGTACTTGCGTGTAAAGGCGCAGTTTAAACGAAACCTATGTATTATGCACGCAATCGGGCATGGTATTCTGCGAGGAACAGAAAAGGCCGTCGGTGGATGTAGCCGTTTAAAGTGGATCCGGCACACTTACTGAACTTCCTGAACAGATAAAAGCGACAAGACATTTCAACAGAAAGTACCTTACGCCAGTTGCAGCTGCATACAATCAGCTGACAGCAAAGCCGCCGAAAATGATAGACACGCTTCCGTGGACTAATACTAAAATAACTATAAACAATCGTCCAAGCTGTATCGTAGAGCAAAGCCGACAACTCATACAGTGGTTGACATAAGCCCAGGAATGTGTTTAGCTAATACGGACACATCGGTCATGAAAAAGGGCCCATGAACAGCGGCTACTAGTCATACATGTTCTGAGGGACTCACGCATCAAGAGTACGTCGCGGATGATCCTTACCCTTTTGTGATGGAACTCTACGCTGTCTGTAATGTGATAGAGTGTACAAATAGAGCTTCTGTAAGAAAACCCAAAATATACATCTACACGGACTTCTTAGCGGCTATTAAACATCTCAACCGAGAGACGAAGACGCTAAGGTCCCGCAGGGGATACATGCTCTCAAAATGAAAACAATGAAACGCATCCAGATACTTCGGACACGCGAAGATACTCAGAATGTTCACCAGAGGAAAGCCAACGCCTTACACAGCAAGTCCAAACACGAATGCCTCCCTCACTAGCCTCCCTTTTTGACCTCCGCACAGCTCTTCCCATATTGTCGTCCTCTGTAAGGAGATGTAGACGTGGCCTACTTCCCCCATGCACTTCCCTTCTTCCTTATAACTTCACCAGATTGGATGACGTACCCCTTGAGGGGATAAAGACATGGCTGCCAGGGAGCATCACTTCTGTTGTGGATAACGGGCAACACTAAGAGCAGAACCTGCTTCGGTTTGTAGAAGAGATGAATCTCCATTACCTTCTTCAGCTTAAAGGCCGCCTTTCTTTATGCCACATGGCAAGTGTTGGAATAAAAAAGAAACTACTTTGTGCATATATATAGTCAAATCGCTATAACTCGATGTTATTACGTTCATACGATGTCAAGCGCTTGTTATTCGTGAGTGCTAACATACTAGTTTATTTACACGTGCCATCGATACCACTAATAAAAACAACATTGATAGCCACATCTGCGGCGGAATAGAAAGATTCATTTAGGGAAGAAGGACTATGCGACCGCTCAACACAGCATGGCTGGTCTTGAAGATCGGCTCTTCACATCTTTTTCAGAGTCTCAATGTAATGCTTATATGCAGATTTGCGTGAGAGCTGTAAACCTGTTTTATTCATCTTGGAATACGTACACCGCGCTGATCTCCGCAGAACTGCTGCCGGTACATTCAAAGTTTTCATGTATTTTGACTATGTATGAATTTACGAAAAAAGAAGCACAACTTTCACCTTAGAAGAATTGCTGAGTTACCTTATAATATCTTTTCGAGCTAAAAGTAACTAAGCTTTTAAAAGAGACAAAGTGCTCTACCCAAGTGAAACCAAATGAGGGCTGTCAATACAATCTAGCGCTGCACATTTTTCCTGTGCATCAAACCACCCATTTGACAAACAGATTTCGCATGAGGCGCGCGGCAGAAACCTTCAGGATTTTAGCGCGAAATATATGTGTGAGCGTGTGTGTGTACGGCGGAAGCCATACGCAGCAGTAGGCAAGCACCACGGATATTTTCTTCAACGTGCACCGGGATCAGTGTAACGACCGACTTTATTTCATCACGTTCTTGAGAAGTAATCTTGTGCAACGAACAAAGAGTACAATGGGCATGAAAAAGAACTAAAAAGAAAATCGCACGGCGTGCGTGTGGTCCGAATAGTGAATTGTACAGGTCGCTCTTGCTCTCCAACCACTTCAACTCTGGGCAGCCCTGCACTCCCTGTAGGCGTTTCTGACAGCTTCCGCCTGCTCGGGCTGAAACGGAGAAAAAGCAAGAACGTCAGATATCAGGCGCATTAGTGGACATTCTCTGGTTTCCTTGTACGTATCTTAAATTGTGACTTCCCATTTATTACTCCAGCTGTAATCACCAGCCCACAGGGCTGCTTTCAGTTTTGCTTTAATATATCAGCTTTCATTTGAGTGATAAACGCTGTTGCCAGACCCGGCAGCATCCACCTCATTTTTTGCGGAGTCTTGTTTGGAAACCATGGCTAAGAACGCTGCCAGTTTTCGAACACTGGCAGTGATTTTTATCTTTCGATGGCGTAATGTGTAAAAATTGGAATAAAATTTCAAACCGCCAATAACTGTCGGAAGTAGGAAATTTCAGAGAACACTGATGATTACTTAAGTTATCCCTATGCGTGCAAAGCACCACTCTTACTCCGCTTCATCGAAAAATATGTATGCATTCTGAATACAGCCCAAGATTTGTTCATTCAGTCCACGGAATGAATGTCCGTTCGGATTAGAACACGGGTGGCATGCAACACATGGCATCGGGTGCTCTGCGTCCGGCTCAGTCAGGCGCTCTTATTTAAGCCAATCTTGGTCAGGCATTGTGTTCGACTTGTTTCCTTTCTGATTAATTCGGTCTGCCCTGCAAATATATTTGCGCCTTCGCTTGCCTCAGCCATATCACCGGCACACTCAGTGTGCGTGTTCATCATCACTGGAGCCACGACAGTGATGGCGGCTGCTGCGCACGGGTTGCGCAGTTGTACCTTCCCTTGCTTTTTACGACTTCCTTCTTTTTTATAGAATTGAAACGTAGTGAAATTAAAAACAATGATCAAGTAAAATGGCGACTTAAGCATGCAACGTGACGTGTGGACTGGAAGTAGCATTTATATTTCCATTTCTTGTGCATCCGTTTTTAAGGAAGAGGAATAAAACTTATAGCGAGGTTTTTTGGTTCTTTTCATTTGTGTACAAATTTAACTGAACAGGGAGGTTAATTGCGCAGTTATCGTAAAAGACGGAATTTATGCTTTTTTTGTAATGCTTTCCGCACCCTGAGCACCAGTTCTTATTGCGCGTTCCTTGAGGCACGTGTTTTGTCGACAGCTAACCCCGCCTACCTCAGTTTAGGGTAAGAAGATTTTTGAGTACGTATTTTGCCATCTGTTCAATTCTCTCTTGTACTCATGGATAAATGAATAAAGTGTCGAAGGTGAAGTGTTTTTAGCAGTGCTTTCGGGGGCTTTCTGTAGCAGGTGATGTTGTACTTATTGGTCACTAACACGAAAAAACATATTTCTGATTGAGAGAGCCTTAGCACATGCGCCGCTTTTGCAGCAAGGGGGTCAGTGTTGAGGGCAGTATGACCCATTAGGGAACCAAAATGCACGAAACCTATATCACCACAGGGTCGAACGCTGGCTGCGTGTGGCCGCGGTGGTCATTAAATCGTAAATTTTGTGACTTCACAATCTCACAGTAACGAATCTTGTGTCCTAAAGCTTGTGATGCTAAACGCAGGAGGTTTACTAAGGCATGTTATCGAACTTTAAGATTACATTAGTGTGCGTACTATCCATTTTGCTTTGCTTTTTTGAACTGGGGAGCGTCTGCCATGCAAGGGTCGATGAGGTAATGTTTTTCGGGATAGTATCTACAATGCGTTTATTTCGGTCCATTATCTGACCTACATAGGCTGAGAACTAACGACACTGCTTTCTTTTTTCTTTTCCTCACATACTGACCTTAGCCGAGAGCTTAATGGTGCAGACACCACTAAAGCTTTTGTTTATGAACACAAGTAAAATTATAAAAAAGTACACAAAAAGTGCACTCAGAGCTGTGCTTAGGAGCAGCACGAAGTTTGTTCCAGGTAAGAAAACGAGAAGTAAAAATGTACTCACGGAGAGAACAGCTGTCACCGCCGCACTCTAAGAAAAGAAAAGAAAATTTGTCTCGTAAGGTGCTGATAGAATGGTTTTGGCATATTGTTATGGCCTGCACCTTCACTTTCAAGAAAAAATTGTCTGCTTACTTTTAATGGATCAAGTTTTAATTCGCACAGTCTCAAGAGTAAGATATATGCCGTAATTTCATGATTCATTTTAAAAAGCATTGAACACTTGAACACACTTAACACTCTTTGTACGCTGCTACATAATTATTGAATCTCTTATGTTTTGTTTTAAGAGATGCAATTAACTTGAACGTTTTTTCTGCGCAAGGTTCTTTACTCATATTGCTGCGTATTACACCTCGGAATTGGACTCCTAAAGTTTGAGATACGCTTTCGATGTGCTTTTTGGAATTTATTCTCTGTGCACACATGTACGCTTCACAGTAAAAATTATATTCTGCTCTTTCCCAATGCAGAATGCTGCTACCATTTTAGACACCTGCACTCTACTAATGCAGCCTTCACAATCTGTAATCCTAGAATACCAAGGGGCGAAACGCGCTTATCAGCTTTATACACGTTACGCGGACTTAGGAAGCCAACGCCATATTCCTGCAAAAGCCTGTGAGAGATCGTCAATTTCGAACGGCACTAAACAGTTCCTTAATATTTAGACTGTTTCGGCAGTATGCAGTAAATTTTTTGCTACAAATTGACCAACGTAATTATTCAAGAAGAGTGTCAAAAGAGTGCACTCACAAAGTCCACGTCGGCATCGCACTGTCTCTTGAGGAGCTGGGCCACGCTGCCACCCTGGCCGCGGATGAATTCCCTGGCCTTTTCTTGCAGCTGTGAGAAAAATCACCATCATCAGCAATGGCAGCCTAACTTGGTGCACTGCAAGACAAAGGCCTCTCCGACATCCTTCCAATTAACGTTTACTTCTTCAAATGTGACCTTGCTATCCCCGTAATCTTAATGTGAACCGTCCGGCTGACTTTCTGCCGCCCCTGGTGCTCTTCTTTTGGAATTCACTCTGCTACCATGAGACGTTATCGATGATCTCGACTTCCCATTACGTGCCCTACCACTGTAAAATTTTTCTTGATTTGAACAAAGATATCAATCACAAAAGTAAAAGAAATAGAGCAGGATAGAGGACAAAGAACAATACAAAACATGACAACGTCTTCGTATATATATATATATATATATATATATATATATATATATATATATATATATATATATATATACAGGTTGTTTCACCTAAGACCGTTAAAAGAGTAGAAAACTGAGCTAGTTGGTTCATAATTCTTGGTGGGTACAGCCGAAATAACAAGACGCAGACACAGAAAGGAACACGTAGAACGTAGACGAAGCTGACTGTCAACTAAAATTTTATTGGAAAACCCGCGCTTTTTGTTTCCTTGTCAAAAAGATCTTGCTTTTATCTCCCGTGGGGTTCGTTCAAGAAGGAAATTTCTTTTCTTGATAGAGAGATTGAAGGTGTACTAACGCACCGCTGTCCTGTTTCCCGTATCGCCAATGCCTCAAGGATCTCACGTGTCACTTGGTCTGCAAACCTTTTCATGACTTGAACTTCATGCAACTTGGGCTCACACTTGCGCACTTTTTTTCCTTTTTTGTTTTCTTTACAATCTCTGCAATGCAGGGCTAGATTGCTGCTTGGGGCACCTGATAGCGCTATCAGGTGCCCCAAGCAGCAATCTAGCCCTGCATTGCAGAGATTGTAAAGAAAACAAAAAAGGAAAAAAAGTGCGCAAGTGTGAGCCCAAGTTGCATGAAGTTCAAGTCATGAAAAGGTTTGCAGACCAAGTGACACGTGAGATCCTTGAGGCATTGGCGATACGGGAAACAGGACAGCGGTGCGTTAGTACACCTTCAATCTCTCTATCAAGAAAAGAAATTTCCTTCTTGAACGAACCCCACGGGAGATAAAAGCAAGATCTTTTTGACAAGGAAACAAAAAGCGCGGGTTTTCCAATAAAATTTTAGTTGACAGTCAGCTTCGTCTACGTTCTACGTGTTCCTTTCTGTGTCTGCGTCTTGTTATTTCGGCTGTACCCACCAAGAATCACCTAAGACTTTCTGCAATTGTTAAAAATAAGGTATTTGGATTAGATGCGCGCTTTTTCTTTCATAGCATTGTCAGTGGTGTAGTACATCATAATGCAGCTAAGACGTGCTAACTATCAGGCTTGTTAACTAATATTCAATAGTTAACTTTTAAACTATTACCGTTGGGCTCCTTAATTATTGAGAGGAATGTAGCCCACCGTAAGTAATACCCATATCAGTTTTTAGAAATTCGAAAACGCGGTTAGCCTTGGCGCTGTGGCCCAACAAATTTCGCCTACATCGCGCCAAAATACATGCGGTTTGAGAAGCTTGCAGGCAAAGCAACCTCTCCAGTGAACCTAACTCGTCGAGATAGCCAAAATTTGTTGGGCCACAGCGCCGAGGATAATCGCGTTCTCGAAATTCTAAAAATGGATATGGACATTACTTACGGTGGGCTACATGCCTCTCAGTAATTAAGAAGCCCAACTGTAATAGTTTAAAAGTTAACTATTAAATATTGGTTAACAAGCCTGCTAGTTAGCACGTCTTAGATGCATTATGATGTACTACACCACTGACAATGCTATGCCAGAAAAAGCGCGCATGTAATTCAAATAGCTTATTTTTAAAAATTGCAGAAAGTCTTAGGTGAAACACCCTGTATATATATATATATATATATATATATATATATATATATATATATATATATAATTAATAAATGCAGTATGTAAACAAATATGTGATGCAAAGAAGGTAACACAATTCACTGCTGAGCATAAAATGGCATGAACTGCGGCCAAAAGTGAGTTTAATGAAAGAGACGAGGTTAATTAAAGTATAGTTTTCAGCCATCCTGGGAAAAAAAACTGCATTTGAAACGATCGAAATGTATAGCTTAATGGTGAGGTTGTCGTGACTTTTTGATCATGGAATATGAAAACAGAACAAAAGCAATACGTGAAACATGATAAAATGAATTAAAACTGCTATGCTGGGCATTTAGTGACTCGATATGACGGCGCATGAATACGAGAGGAGGTAGTTTCGGCGAAGGCAAGGCACAAAGGGTTGAAAATGGTGGTCATTCCGTCGATATATCAACGTTACTGCTTTTCACTGGATGCTGTCTAATAGGTTATTGTCATAATATTTTTTAGCGTTCCAGACGGGAGATGTATTATCACCCGCGGGACGAATTAAGATTATGTACAGTAATATGTATGTTAGCCTCTTGTCGAGCATTATAAAATGTTCGTCTCAAATGCCCGAGCTATATTAGCGCTTTAATTAGTGGAAATGATATTAACATCTTCGATAGGATATATTAGTGGTAAATTAAAGGAACAGTACTTATATTCCCAAACTCTGAAAAATAAGTAACCGAAAGCGTAATTAAACGCGGAATGTGATATGCCGGTCCTTTTCCGAAGAATAATGCAACGCCTAGCATTGACCCTTGAAGTCTCTTACAGGGGACAGGATTTCATTGAAATATTAGATATAAACTCTTAACGGTGCTAAACAAAACCAGTAATACAATTAATATCTGAAGATTTTCTGAAATATTGAGTAGTTTGCACTAGAGATTAGGATATGGTACAGTAACAAAAGCCTAAGCGCAAAATCTGTACGGCCCGGATGCGGTGGCTCAGTGGTTACGGCGCTCGGCTGCTGACCCGAAAGACACGGGTTCGATGCCGGCCACGGCGGCCGAATTTCGATGGAGGCGAAATTCTAGAGGCCCGTGTACTGTGCGATGTGAGTGCACGTTAACGAACCCCAGTTGGTCGAAATTTCCGGAGCCCTTCATTACGGCGTCCCTCATAGCCTGTGTTGCTTTCGGACGTTAAACCCCAATAACCAAGCAAAATCTATAAATATGGCGTAGTACAGCTGAGCTCCAATATAAAGGGTACAGGAAGTGTGTCCGAATTCAATTTTTTGTTTTACGGCGATGAAACTATGTCTTAAGCCGCTCTAAATATTGCACAGTATCCTATTAGACTCCAGAAATTGCATTACACAATCGTGCAGTACAGTTTTTTTATCAGGTGGAAGATTACGGGGCACTAGGTTTCCAACAGCGGTCGCGCATGCTCTACTGCTACAAAATCAGTATGGAGAAAATAATGTGAGGCAAAACTTCCTAACCTGTTTCAGAACTCAAAGAAATAGCTTAGGCAATTTGCCTTCACAATGTGCTTTAGGTTCTGCGCATGCACAACACGGAGAGTAATCAAGTGCCTCATACCCGGGAGTCAACACGCTCTCCCATGCACTTCACCACAGCCTGGATCTGGTCGTCGTTCAGGCCTGTAAGACGGAAAAAAGTGCAGGTTACAGTGAAACGTGTGACGTCGGATTATGTGAGAGCTGTGCAGCGCCCGGATTGTCAGCTATGGTGCTGGGACAGACAGCTGCCAATTTGTGCTTGTGTGGCATGCTGAAATTAAATGATACGAAGTGGCCTTAGTCTTATATGTGGTAAAACTGAAAAATTACCTACATATATATAGGTGCAGAGAAAAGCTGGGAGTGCTCATTTATGTTGAGAAAAGTTAAAGAGAAATCTTTTAACCACGGTGCTTTTTAACATGCCAAAAGTTGGTTCATCAAGGTTTGTCGAAAGTTACGAGCGAAACAACGTAAATACTGTGTATTTGATTGTGTATTTTAAATGCGCATTCAAAGGGGTATTAAATATGTATTGTAAGCATGAGGACATCTCTAAGGAATGAGATACTTGGTTACAATGCAATGTAAGGCGATAGTTTTGCAGTGAAAAAGTTCCTCCCTCGTCCTTTCCAGTGGTTATGGCAATCGGCGTCTGACCCGAAAGACGCGGGTTCAATCCTGGCCGCGGAGGTCGAATTTCAATGGAGGCGAAATTGTAGAGGCCCTTGTACTTTGCGATGATAGTGCATGCTAAAGAACCCCGGGCTGTCGAAAGTTCCGAAGCCCTTCACTACGGCGTCCCTCACAGGCTGAGTCGCTTTGGGACGTAAAACGGCATCCCTTATATACCGAGTTGCTTTGAGACGTAAAACTCCACAAAACGAAAGCCGTTTGTTTCCGCAGAATACATTACTTCTTTGAGAGCAACTGGCGTTGAACCTCTTAATGAACTTGAATCTTTATAATGTCTATTATTTTCGCTTTTGTAGTACTTTTCCGCTCTCTGTATCAATACCGGAGGCTATTCCTTTCTAGCTCCGCTTTGCATTCAGCTTGCGGACATTGAATACTGCTTTGGTGAGGGTGCGTTTGCACCAGAGTCTTAAATCGGGGTTTTACAGATAAAACTCCACGCTTGGCTGTGCATATGTTAGAACATGAATAAATAAGCCAGTGGATAACGACTAAGAGCGCCACCACGAAGCATGAAAAGGGGATGGGATGGGTGACTGGCCTAGTTCAGGAACACAGCCGAGGAGCGGGGCTCATAATTTGTGCTGTATGCAATAACGCCGAAATTTTATGCAGAATGACGTTGTTAACCACTACTTCTCCGGCTATAAATTATGAGCAGTGCCGAAAAATTTAATAAAACGGGAGAATCATTTCCGTTCTCTTACCGCACAGTTCGTGGGTACCGTTGACAACGAAGGCTCCAGCCACGATGAGTGCACACACGAACAGCACCTTCATTCTGAACGGGTTCAATCTCTACGAGAGAGCAACGAGAGATGGACAAGGACTACGGGAGCGAGCTGGACTGAATAACCCCACTCCGACAGCCGTTATATACGCACAAACGATCTTGCCACTGACCTTGGGCAAGACGTGAAATATGATGTCAACGATCTTGAATAGTCTTTTCCAATATTATGTAATATGTACCACACGTGCTGGTCCATCTTTCTTTTCCCACTGCCAAGATGGCTATAATGAAGAAAGTTTTCAAGAATAATGCAAGCGGAAGGCCCTTTTTCTGTCGAGAGATGCGAGAGTGCGCTGTAATAGGAAAGTGTGGAAGCGCGTTGATACGCCCTGCGCCTTTCGATCATTGGCTGGTTTCTCTCTGTTTTTCTGGTTTTCTCTCTATTTCTGTCACGGTCTTATCACGCTTTTTGTCTTGAGTCGCGCTTGGGGGTAAATCCAGCATGTGACCATTGCGTATTGCGCCCTCCATCCTGCCCCCCCCCCCCCCCCCCCTCGCTTACTGCGACCAATTTCTTGCCTGCCGGTTTGCGTGCCGCGATTGTCAAGGCCATTAGCGACCGCCGCTGCAATATTGCGCTTCCGCACTCCTCTCTGCCTTCAGTGCTCAGAAACTTGCTGTTACGTCCGTTTCTTTAGAGATTACGGTGGCTATAGGCAATGTATCCAGGCAGTAAGTATGTACGGAAACTTTATTAATAAAGAAGAAGGCATGGCTCCAAGTCCTACTTTATTCGCGCAGTCCTACTTTTTACTAAAGATAGAAGTCGGCACTCATACATGAAAGAGCCTAGTACGGTTCAGGGCATGATCTTGTCGATTGTTGATTGTTGAGTTTTATGGCACATGGGCAACTACGGCCATCATGGGCCAAAATCAAGGTATAAGGTATAAGGAAATGGTCCTGTGCAGAGTTTTATAGGAATATTAAAATCGTCGTTGAAGAGAGCCTATAGCAGTGGTATGCGTTGCCTAGTTATGAAAGAGGAAAGAAATTTTATTTATAGCTTATAATTGAAGTTTTAAAGAATGTCATGTAGCCTCAGCGGCCATCCTTGGCTGGGCATGCATGTTGAGCCCCCCAACCAACCAATTAAAAACTTCATTCCTCTTCTCAGGAATGAGAAGGTGGCTGAAGTGCACCTAAAAGTAAAGCGAGGCAGTGGGTTAAAATTGAGAGTTTGTCGAGCAAACCTGCTTCTCTTAAAAATCCAAACACTCAAGACACGTCCACAATCGCATCTTCTCCCAACAATAACATCGGGTGCAAAAAAAAAAACTGTGTAAAAAACTTTGTCTTTAGTTTTTCGACTTTCGTGCACGAGAGTAAAATGTGACTTACTGTTAATTCTCCTGCACAATTTTGGCAACGAGGTTTTTCTTATTTTGTCAGCAGAAAGCTATGAATAAGGCGTGTAGAACTATACGAAAGAAATTCAAGAGCGCTTCTACGTCAGGTTTCGAAAGATGGGCAAGCATTTCCTAGTGTACCTGGTCGTGTCCTGGAGCAGTTTTCTTCCCGGCAGAGAGTAGTCTACCGATTTCTTGGAGGGTAAATAGACTGTTGTATTTTGTATTTTTCATTTGCACCTCCACTTGTTGGGAGTCTGTGTTCTCCTGCTATATTTTTGTATTTTGAAAATTACTGGCTGTAGTGTGAAGAACTTGAAAACCGCAGCAAATTGCTTCCCTAAAGTATCTACCTGTTCCTGTATGCTTGCTTGAGTACCAGTTGTTGTTGAAAGGGGGATCGTGAGGAGTGAGTAGTTGCCATTTAGTTTTCGCACCTGCGGTTGCATTTTGTTTGGCTGTGATTTGACTGTTTGTAGGAGGAGATGTAGCTCTGCCATGATGGTGTCGGCCTTGCGCCGAATAAACCGCGCTCGTGCTCTCGCCTTTTTGAAAATAATGAGATTTTTGTGTGTTGCTTATATGCAAAAGACTCCCCAGGCTTTATTTTGTTGTTGTTTTTAATTTTTATTGTCTCTTGTGTACCACACTTTGTGGTTCTGACGCAACACTCCTGTGAATTTTGAATGGATACATGTGCGGCAGAAAGAATGCACGTTGTGAAGATTTTATTTCTCTCATCTGTGGTATGATTTTCTAAAATTATATCCTCCAAACTGGTTTCTTTTCTAAAGAATGCCCGGTGAGCTAAATGCAACTTCCAACGCTGTGGTTAGCTTTGAATGACTGTTGGCGATAATGAGAGACCTACCGTGAGAGGGAAATGATCGCTTCTATATGGATTATCTAAGTTAAGATCACTGACAACATACGGTGAACTAAAAGACAAATCTAAAACACTAATTTTCCCTGAGGTTGGAGAGCAGTATGTGGATACACGCGAGTTGAGTAAGCAAACGTTATTGCATAGAATTCAATTCTCTATAAAATGGCCTCTAGCGTCAGTTTTCTCGCTTCCACAAAAACATGCATATGCATTAGTCTCCAACTACCAGGTATGGCTCTGGTAGATGCTCTAAAAGAACCTCTAAATAATGAAGTGTTACCTTCAGCTTTGGCTCAACATATACAGATCACACTGCAATGGTTTTGTGTGAAAACAGAGTGGCTGCGGCAGATTCGAGGCTTGTTTTTAGTTTAAGCTCACGAGGCGGGGCGCAGTTTTTCACTATGAAGGCTACGCCTCCCGACAGCCTGCTCACCTGCTGTCGGTCGCGGCGGAAAGCAGCATAATTCTTACGAAAGTTATTTTTTAGAGGACCTAAATTAGCAACTTGTAGACATAAGGCGTGAAGAGCGTGTGCTCTTAGTATGTCTTTTATGCCACTGTAGTTGTTTAGAAGATCTCTACAGTTCATTGCTTGGCGCCGTGACTCGGGGCCTGTCTTTTTTTTGCCCGAACCAGGGAGCTCCGCCGACCGCCCGACGGGAACGGCACGGAGCTGTTCTGGGTCGTGTCCGTCGCCTCTGCAGAGGCGCTGGACGACCGTGCAGAGGGCACGTTCACGTTCGAATTTGACCTCGACTTGTGAGAAAAGGTCTTGAGGCCTGCCAACCCGGAGGCTTGCGCAGCCTGCTTTGGAGATGGTGGAATAATGTTGCTTACTCCACCTGGGGACGCGGATGGCCCCCCCACAGGCTGGTGTGGTGTGCCGTGCCCACGCACCACACCGGCGAAGTTTGTTCTTGCCGTGAAAGAGAATGTGTTTGTTAGAGCGAATCGCCTTCTTCCTTCTTTGTAAGAAATGTTTTCTGTAGTTTTGAGACTAATAATGCCTTTTTCTTTCTTCCAGGACTGACACGCCCTGGAGTATGCAGCATGACCTCCTTTGCA
Source organism: Amblyomma mixtum (assembly GCF_055824585.1). NCBI lineage: Eukaryota > Metazoa > Arthropoda > Arachnida > Ixodida > Ixodidae > Amblyomma > Amblyomma mixtum. The sequence goes on from NC_143016.1 coordinate 155,634,282, forward strand.
GTTTACACAGAGCGGGGCTGCATCACATTCATCAGAATGGGTATCTTTCGAAGCGCATTTCGCGCAAGTTTCTCGACCGCGGCAACTCTACAAGCGTGGACGAATCCCTGAAAATTGAAAGATCATCGAGGGTTGGGTATGTATGGTCTTACGTTAATTTTCAGATATCCCAATTGGATTGTGTTGGGCAATGTGCTGGTGTTGAACATAAGGATCAGGTGTTTTTGTTTCTATTTCCTGGTTATATTTCCGGATCTTTATCCGCTGAACATTTATGACGTCTTGGTCAGTGAGACCTTCCAGCATTTCTTTGTCGGAAAGGTGGACTAAAACGTTTTCAGAGATGACGCCTCAGACATTATTCAGAGATCGACGAGAAGTGACAGAGACAGGGATTTCGCCTAAGGACACGAACTTTGAGAGTTTAGAGTATTGGACAGTGTCGCGTATTTTGAGCAGTAAATCACCGCTGGTCATTTTGGGTACCTTGTACACAAGGCCTAAAGTATCTGTCAAGCACTTTGCTACGAGGAATGGGGATATGTCTTGCTTTTTCGTCTTCTCCTTCGCTATGTATGACATGAAATATTGGGAATGTTATCTTTCTTTTTTGAAAAAAAAATCACCTGCTTCGTTCCGCCCTCTTTTTAGGGAGCGATGAAGTTTAGAAAGGGGGGGGGGAGCCATAAAAAAGTTGAGGTTTTTTGACCACCGGGCCAACCGCCAACCAAGGAGCCCAAACAATGGGAGAGGACAGGACCTTTGAAGGAAGCCCTGCACACGCCAGTTGTACACTGTAACTATAATCAAATATGGCGTAACGCAGGGTGGTTAGCCACACAAGGTTAACGCTGCCGCCTGGAAGAAGGAAAAATCCAAAAAGAGAGAAGTGCACAGGTGAGTGGTGAGAAAGAGATACGAAAGTGAAAAATAGAGTGAAGGATAGGAAAAGGCGACTGCCGATTTCCCCCGGTCGGGTCAGGCCGTAGGTGCCGTGTACAGGAAGATGGGCTAAAGTGGTGTTATGCCTTCACCGAAGGGTCTTAAAGGTCAAACGCTCGGCATCAGCTCAACCAACAGGATCCCCTGTTGCCTGGACACGGGTGAGGCAAGCACGGCTAAGCACAGGTGCACGGATATGTGCTGATGCACTGCTCACTTTCATTCCACAGCGGGGATTTCCCTGCGGATGCTCAGGAATCCGTGGTGTCGCAACTCACCAACATCTGCATGAAGCAGATGCCTCTGCTTGGGGATCTGTGGGGATTGACACCGGGGTTACCCCAACTGACGTTATGGTGGATAGTTTTGAATGCTTGGCCCTGTCTTTAAGCTCCAGAAGAAAGTCACCACTAGGCATTCCTTTAGCTTGTAGCCCGTGGCCAAGGCATCGGTCGTGCTTTTTGCAACAATAAATGGTGACATTGTTCGGGCAGTAATTTGTCTCTTCACTGTGCGCAACGAGGAATTTGGAGAACATTTCTTTGGATTTATAGACGTACTGGGTTGTCACATCGGTCCGCAATCTTTACTTAGGATGATCATTTTGATAGGGAGATGGAGCCATGAAATATGTATATTGTTAGGCCATGGTGCCAGCCGCCCACCACGGAAGCCGACAAGGAACTGGAGAGGAGCTTGCAAAAGCACTGTCCACGCTAGCTGTACACTCCAACTATAACCAAATATGACTCACCTCAGGGTTGTCGGCCACACAAGTTTTACCCTAGCCGCCAGGAAAAAAACAAAACACCAAGAAAGGAGGAGGAGGCAGATGAGTTGTAAGAAAGAGATAGGAAGGTGAAAGATAAAGGAAAGGATAGGAAAAGGCGACTGCCGATTTCCCCTGGTCGGGTTAGGCCGGAGGTGCTGTCTACGGGAATCTGTGATAAAAGTGGTGTGTTGCCTTCGCCGTGGGGCCTTAAAGGTGCAAACGCTCGGCTTCCGCTCAACCACCCGTATACCTTTTTTCCTGGACATGGCTGAGCCACACACGGCTAAGCGCGTGTGGTCGATTATGTGGTGGCTCACTGCTTACCGTCATCCCCCTGAGGGATGACAGTGGGGATGCTCGGCAACATGAGGTATCGCAACTCACCAGCATCTGTATGTTGAGGATGCTCCTGCGGGGCGAAACCAAAAAAAGCAGGTGGAAATATCACTTTTTTTTCGCTCATCATTAAGAGGTAATTAGCAGTGGTGTGTGAATAGTGCTTTTTCAGTGGGGATCCAATACGAGTAATGCAGCGAAGACCCGAATCGAATAGTGACGGAACCGAATCACACACGAATAGAACGTTTGTATTAGTATCCGCTACTTGTGCACATATTCGCACAAAAGGAGCAATCATGCGAAACACTAAAGTTAGCACTAACATATGATACGATCGGTAACTTATGATAAGGTAAGAAACTTGTAAAGCGAAAGATGTAGCTGTTAAAAGCCGACAGGCCAATCTGCACTACAGTGTCCCAACATGAAGTATATTGACTAGATTGCCGTGAAGTTATATGTACAGAAAAATCAGCTTTGCTGGTGACCGCGAAAGAGAATAAACTACATCTGCATCTTTGTAAATAAGACGGACGCGGCAGCTGCTTGTGAACCATTGCCCCTGTTACCGTGCCTGAAGGGAGTGTTTGCTGCATTTGTAATCAAAATTGCTGATTGGGCGAGTTGGCGGAACATGATTCGAATTGACCAGTGCGAAAACACACGGAGACAAGAAAAGACACACAGCGCCCGTCCTGTCGTCTGTGTTTCTTCTCTTGCCGCCGTCTGTTCTCGCGCTGGTCAATTCGAATGCTGCACTTGCCTTAGCCCTGCCGCGTCATGCAGTCTTAGAGGCAGTGTAGAAGCATTATGAGCGCCGTCAAACGAATGGAGCGCGTTGCGGCACTGAGCCCCCTTCACCCCGCACATGCTGATCACTGCAGGGTGGTAAGCGGTGTCGATGTGGGCCGTGTTTTAGAACAGCCGCCAAAGAAAATATGGAGGGCCTTATTCGAAATTCGTGCCAATTATTCGAAAAGTTGAGACCACATTCGATTCGTTTCGAATAATTTTGAATATACACTATTTCGTTCGTTCGAATAATCGAAAAATAGAATGCTGATTTATTCCTCGAAACTTTCGAATGCTTGCAGGCCATTAAACACTGGCACTGTAATGATTTTTACAAGAAAAATAATTAATCTTAAATAAATCTAAAATTCCACATGCTGTCGGTGGGATCAGAACTGCAAATCCCACGTACGCTGCTCTATCAGTTGAACTGCGGCGGCGGCTGTCTAACCATGCGCTTTCGAGTGCATTCATTTTGCCCGCAGCCTACCCTTGAGAGCGTTCACAGCGCTACTCTCGACATAGCGGCGGGTGTGGAGCTTTCTCTAATACCGAAAGCCACGTAGAACATGATCGAATAGTACAGGCGACAGCGGGGCTGCATTTGTGGCATCAAGGCTGCGAGAACTGAATCCCTCCTTACGGTATCGAGGAGACAAGCGTAAAAGTTTGCTGGGCTCGTTGCGACATACATATGAAGAAAGCCAACAGCCATTCAAAGCAGTGAAAGCATAAGGCAATGTTTTTCTCTTTGTTGTGTGGCGAATGTGAATCAGTAATTAGTTGTGTCATCATTTCTTATCAGAAGGTTAATTGACTGGAAAGATGAAGAGAAAACCACATGCTCTCTGTAGGATCTGAACCGACCACCTCTAGATGTCGGAGTAAGGTACATTTCTGGTGTTACCGGAGTGCGCTGCAAGCCCGCGCAACACCGGTGGAAAAACCGTGGCAAGCGTTCGCCTACCGAACGAGCGTATGCGCATGGTTTTAACGCCAAGCGGATTTCCCAGAAGTGTCGGTGAAAGATATTAGGCATTGATTAATACATCGACATGTTGCACCGTACATACGCAACGGGCTGGTGTCTCAACTGCACAGTGCTGGCAGTTCAGCCGCCGTCAAGGGGCTGAGGGAGAGTGGGAGCTAAAACAAGGACAGCTAAGGACACCAGTCATCGACGCGGGTAGCCGAAGCGGCGTGCGCAGTTATTCCTTCCCTTTTTGTCAGCCCGCCAAATATTGCGCGTTTGAGAAGAACGTTTTCTACAGCTTTGTTTGCATGCTGGCGCACTCCAGGCCATTTGTTTCAACGCAATCTTCGTCCCAAAGTTTTCCTTCGGTCGCAAATCACGATAAACATTTGGTATTACTTTTTTCACACGAAAATGCAATCGTTCTCTGTGGTAAAGAAGAGAGAAAGTATCCGAAACTGATCTCAACTCTTCCATCGAGGCTGGGGACAAAAATTACGAGGACACTTAAGACTACTTACGTGCTGTGAATGCGAAAACATGCACACGGGTGTTCGGCTACGGCAATTGCAGACTAGTTCAATGCAGGGGCCAGCGAAGCTGATATGCTCGCGCCTCCAGAATGGAAGCTGATGAATAAGACGATGCCGAAACCCAGTGCGAGAGAATGGCAGTTTAGCGCGCAAGGGTGTTGTGCTGCGGTGGTGGCGCATTTCGCTGCTCATGAACTACCAGCACTGCAGCAAATTGACCTTGCAGATGTGTTTGATCGCGTGTGTCAATCATTTATTTTCTCTCCCCTAATCACGTCTATGTTGGTTCACTTCTTCCTTCTGGGATACTCCATTGTTACAGAACTGTTTCATGCACTTTGCTGGAAATGTCGCACTCATAACCAGTCTGCATTCAGTCCTCTGTGAAACAACACTGTCCACTGTTCCCACTCCTGTTCCCACTATACTTGACACTATTTTGCATAAGTTTTACAAAAGACTCGAGCCTTCAGTGGTTTCCGCATAATGAGTAACGAACTGAAAGTATGAGCATATATGCCGATGACCTCACTTTTTTCTGCGCTAAGCTAAGCATCATTGAAGTTATTCATTTAAAGAAGGGCTTTTGTAGGGTGTCAGATTTCAGATTGGTCTTTCTAAGAATTGCGGTCTCTTGTTTGGAATATAGGAATCGACACCTGTTGAATATTCTGGTACGCAATGGACACGTAAGCCACCCAAGTACCTTGGAGTTCCCTTCAGTGCTTATAGGTACAGTGCACCCTATTGGAAATACCATGTGCAGACTCACAAAATTTTCGGCCAATTTCTCTGGGATTGGTCTTTTGAATCTATGAGGACTGATAACATTTTGCGGCCTGTAAGTACTGGAGGCCTTGGTTTAGTTCACCTGTATGCCCGGCAGACAGTTTCACGTTTCATGTTTTTCGGTGTTATACGCGACCAATAGTGCGTGGATTCTTGCAAGCCAATTTATTTCATGTTTCACCGAACCTGACTGCGCTTTCTAATGTTTCTAATTGCTCATGTTTGTGGGGCTCCATTCATGAGGAGTATTTGGCTGTTCGTTTTCTGCTTGTTAGCTTCTTCTCTAGGCTCCTGTTTTCAGTGTCGAGGAAACGGTTGTAGAAGGATTTAATCTGTATGCTCTTCCCTCCGGTCATGTACTACTCATTATATTTTGGCTCACCTGGACATGACATGCTCACAAGAGTAGGCAAAATGCCCATCTCGGCAAGTACCAGGACATTTTCCGATAAGCTACATAGGAAGGCATTACCCGTTAAAACGTAGTTAAAAAAAGGGCATTTTCGGTTCATGGCAAATTTCCGCCTTTGTGATGTTCCGGAAATAATTGAACATTTTTTCACCGATTGCAAAGATGCAGTACTGTTCTGGGATATCTTTCTACGGACATTGAAAAAAAAAACGACCTAATTTGACACCGCATGCTGTACAATATCTCACTGCACTGCCATTTCGTGATAAAGCTTTTGATATGTTTTTTTCTGAGTGGAATACATTGCCTCGGTAAAACGGGCATGATGGATCGAAATGGTAAATTTGTGTTTTCTTCATTTCAGCAGCAGTCGACTTGAGCAGCGTGATTGTTAACCTAAAGGAAATCAATGCCCAAAGCGAGTTTGGACCCGAGTGGGAAGCACTCCTAGTTCTGTGCTGTTGATCGTCCTCTTTCTCGTTAATCGTTGCTTCATAATCATCATCATTATCATAATCATCAGCCTGCCTCGACCCACTGCAGGGCAAAGGCCTTTGCCATGTCTCTCCAATCAACCCTGTGCATGGCCAGCAGCGGCCACTACATCCCCGCAAACTTCTTACTCCTAACCAGCCACTCAACTTTCAGCCGCCCCCTGCTACGCTTGCCTTCTCCTGGAATATACACCGTGACCCTGAAGGACCAGCGGTTATCTTACCTTCTCATTACATACCCTGCCCAAGCACATTTCTTCCTCTTCATTTCGACTAGGTTGTCATTAACACGCGTTTGTTCCCTCACCCACTCTGCCCGCTTCCGGTCTCTTAACATCACACCTGTCGTTTTTCTTTCCACAGCTCGCTGCAGTGTCATTAACTTAAGCTGAACGCTTTTGTCTAGCTTCCACGTTCGTGCCCCGTAGGTGAGTACCGGTAAGATATAGGTGTTGTATTCTGAAGTCGTATTATAATGTAGTATAGTGATGTACACTGCGCTGCGTCTTTTCACGTGCTTGGTTTAGGTTTGCCGTATTATGCATAGCGTTGTTTTGCGATTGTTTTCTTCATGGTTTGTGCACAACGCATGTGCATGGAGCGTTGTTGCACTGTAATAAATACCATGTGAAAAAAAGGTGATGGCGCAGTGCGCTAGTGAAGTGACCAGCGAAGGTGAGCTGTTCGCGCCGGCCGGGGTTCGAAACCGACTTCAGGAGAAATTTTATTCTTGCTTCTTTCCTGATGATGCTGGCACTGCCAATGATTTCATGAGGTCACGTGGTTTTTCGGACCATGTGGAATGGACAGCGCTGGATTTCCCGCTTCATGAGCGATATGATAATATCGCATTAATAGTGCTTCCTTACGTCGGAAGGCGGAGCATGCCATCGGAAAGTGCCCATTTATGATGTGTTTCCAGAATGTCCGCGAACTGAGAGATGTGCAGAACTCCTTCCAAAGTCTGCGCTTTAAGTTTTAGTGCGCACGAAAAGTTGGCGTGCTTGTTCATGGGTGAAAATACTATAGTTTTTTCTTTAGGTTTAATCTTCGTTGACTGTCATTTAATATTTGAGTAATTTTAGAGCCATGGATTTCTGGTAGAGAAAGAGAATGGTATTGTAAGGTCTGCCTTTTAAATTTGGTTGTGCGTCAAGCTGTGCCTGCTAGTTCAAGGGTGCAAGATGCTATATTGTAACAGTTGTTTCACTGAGAAGGAACTGCAGCGGCTGGACGAGGGCGCCGAGAGCTGAACAAGGGAACGAGGGCACAAGAAAACAGACCTACACTTCAGCGTCGTCTGCTTCTACCGATTGCGCTCTCTTTCTTCTTCTGCCTCTAATCTACGTGTAAATGTACATATATATTTTTCTTATATTTAGATTTAGTTTACTGCCATAAAATAGCGACAGATTTTGGAGCGATGAATATCCTATACAGAAAGAGAATGATAAGTTGTGAGAAGGAAAGAAAACATTTGGCCCATCGGAGCACAGGATAATGCTTTCGGTGAGGGACAACTAATGTAAAGAACAAATAATACGAGGCCTAAAATACTCTATTGCGGAAGACAGGAAATCACAGGGTCTCTATCTCAGACTACGCTATTAATTCTGAAAAGCAGCTTACAGTTTCATAAATAATTACGTAGGTGTTTAAATAAAAGTCCTGTTATTCCATAGTAGAATAGTTTGGTGATGTAAACGCTCCTTACAGAGTGAAACGCTTCAGGTAAGTATAAAGCGATATGAATAGTGTATAACTGTTGCTCTATTTTAACAATTTTTTCTAATTCTGATCAGTGCGAAATTATTTGATTTGCCTTTCTGGAACCCATATTGGTACTCTGATTTGAAACGGTGGGCGTTTATATGAATAACTCACTTATTGTTAGGAACTTTCTTTACCATTTTCGAAAACACGAGTAGAATTGGCCTATAATTATATCATTCACAGCACATCCTTTGTGTGAAAAAGGCACTTTTCTACTTTGATGTTGGGATAAAATATTCTTGCAGCGAACACTTCTTAAGTGGCAGTGGACAATATACAGGGAGTTTCACCTATGACTTTATAGAATTTTTAAAAACATTATTTTTGAGTTAGAAGAATGCTTTTTTAAGCATAGTATTGTTAAGGGCGTAGTGCACAGGATACAGCTAATAAGTGCTAGCTAGCAGACTGGTTAAGTAATACTGAATACCTAGCTTTCCAACTATTATTGTCAGACTTCTTAATTATTGAGAGGTGTGTATCCCACAGTACGTAATAGACGTATTAGTGATTAGAATTTCGAAAATGTGGTTACCCTCGGGGCTATGGCCCGAGTTTTCAACGAGTTACTTACACTGGAGCGGTTGCTTTGACTGCAAGTTTCTCGGAAGCGCATGTATTTTGGTGTGATGTTGCCAGAATTCGTTCAGCCGCAGCACCGTCGGCAGCCTCGTATTTGAAATTTTTAAAACTGATGTGGATATTACTTACAGTGGGCTAAACACCTCTCATTAACTAAGAAGCGTAATAGTAATAGTTAAAAAGTTAACTTATCAATATTAGTTAACCATCATGGCAGTTAGGAGATCTTGGCTGTATTCTGATATACGACACCACTTACAATACTGTGGCGAAAAAATACTCTTGTCACTCAAAAAGCCTATTTTTAAAAAATTGTGTAAAATCTTAGGTGAAACATCCTGTATATCAGATCTGATACAGACTTCACTGCTGTTCCACTGATTCTGTCAAGTCCTTACGAGGAGCTATTACCGGCTTTTGAAACACCGCAGTTTTAATATTGGTTTGGTTTGGTCTGGTTTATGGGGTTTAACGTCCCAAAACGACTCAGGCTATGAGAGAAGCCGTAGTGAAGGGCTCCGGAAATTTCTACCACCTGGGGTTCTTTAACGTGCACTGACATCGCAGAGTACACGGGCCTCTAGAACTTTGCCTCCCGCGTCTTTCGGGTCAGCAGCCAAGCACCATAATTTTTCACGGCGGCCTTAGGAAAGAAACAAGTGAATTAACAGATACAGGCATAAGTAGTGATGGATCGCTTACGAGGAGGTTTTTCTTCACTTAGGAATCCTACATGTTTAGTTGAGCACCTCTTCATGCAATGACGGTTTACTTGCCATTCTGACACCGAGCAGAACACAGGAAACCTTTCACTAACATGCAGAGATTAAGAAATCTCAAGCATGTCAGCGATAATTCTCCGCCAGTAACTCAATGCCAACGCGCATCGTACTGGTGCTGAATTTCGCTGCTGAAATCCCATCGTTGGATCCTCGCTGCGGCGTGTCACGGCGCAAGCAGAGGCATGCAACGTTTGTGTGGGCCACGCTAGAAAAGCGAAGCACGGACAGCTAAATAATAGGAGATCTTTCTCTTTTGTTTTTGAAGATGAGCCGAATCTCAAAACGGAAACTTCCGGGATTTTTGAGAATTACAGGTTCGTACATGAAGGGGCATACAGAACATTATCGCCAAGCCAAAGCTACGCAGTTTAAGTACAGCACGCCACTGGAAAGAGTTCGTTTGGAGTGAAAGATGGCCCATGGTCAGTTCCAGTCAATATCTGCCGATACAGCGTGACAATGGGAGACTTACTTGGGCGTCACGAGTGTAAAGAACGCGCGCGCTGAACTTACCCGTTTCTCTTCGAATCGGGTCCTGATCGTACAATTATAGTGTTTAAAGCAATACCAATGCAGTCGTAACACCAAAACTGCGCTGATGTGCGACCCAAATACCCTGATTAGTCGAGAGAGGTCATGTCATAGGAATGTAAATGGCGGAGTAACTGTCTCACGTATATCGGAGGACAGCCGAACCGCGCCCTAAGGGGAGTAGGGGGGGGGGGGGGGGAGGATAAAGAAAGGATTGAGAGAAGAAAGGAAGAAAGAGGTGCCGTAATGTGGGGCTCCTGAATAATTTCTACCACCTGGCGATTTTTAGCGGGCACTGAGACCGGACGGCACACGCCAAAGGTGATGCTGCCACAACATGCCCACTCTGAAAGGTGGCAATGGTCCCACCAGGCCCCCAGAGAGAGAGGTCCCGGGACCCTGTGACGTCACCTGCGTCAAACTGAGTGGCCGAGAGATGTCACCTGACCTTTTGACGTCATAACGAAGCGCCGAGGGTGGCAGGTGGCAACTAGCTCACCTGACTGGGAGGTCACGCTGCGTTGTGACCTACTCTTCTCACTCAGCTTTGTGACCGTATTGCTCGGGTTTACTGCGAACGAGTGCCTGTTGAGAAACATTGAAACACGTAAAAGTGACACATAAATACCAAAATAGAAAAGAATATGCATCTGAAATGCTATAGCGTTCCATTCTTGAGGTGCGTTAAGTTTCTCCAGTGATTATTGCGCGACTTAGGTGAACAGTTGCGTAGAAATGGGTGATTGGAAATGTCCAGGGGTCAACAGACGAATTACAAGCGGTGCACAAAACATACAAGTCAGCAGGCATTATCTATGTCGATTCTGTGAAACATTTTCGTTTTTCGAGTGTTTTTTTTTGTTCCTGGCGCAGTCATTCTTGCGGTGGTTGAAACGTCACTGTTTTTTAGAGCGTAAGCCCAAGAGCTTCCACTTTGCAGCTTAGCCGTTGTCTGTGTAGTCCCTCTGTATGCCCGCTAGGTTCTACGTAATCTGCCCTAGGTGGTCCCTTGGTGGCAGGTTGGCCACCTAGGTGACCTAAACTGGTGGCGTCATCACAACCTGCCCACGAATTGTGAGCAAACTGCCCACCATGGCAGGTGGCAGTTCAATTAATGATTACTCGCGAGGGGTTCCGAGCAGCCTGTTTCTCACAACACCCACCGGTGACAGCACCTGCCATCGAAGGGCACATGCGCATCGCTTAAGCGCTGCACCTGTGTGCCAGTGAGTGTGAGTACTCCCAGCGATCTACGAGTTAATGGAAAAGAAGTTCATGAATGCTGACATTCAATCCGTGAAGGATGCGTTTGGTTTAAATTTATGCTGACCAATTCAGCATATGTGGACCAAAATGTATCGACGCTGTGGCGTCATCCCCTTATGGCGGAGCTTAAATGTTCCTCCCACTTTCAGCGCGCTAGCCCGAAAACCCCCCCCTAAACCATTTAGCTGACTTTTGTCTGATGCCTGCCTGACTTTCAAAAACGAGCCTTGTCCCCCAAATCGAAGAGAAAACCGAAGTACTGGCGCCAGTAATCCGCATTTGGCCTAAACATGTCAAACAATCCTGCATTTTTTCCACACTTTATTTTAGGAGTAATGTTGAAATTTCCTACAGCATTCGGTATTATTACTGATAATTGCCTGAATTTACACATATTTACATAATCTGTGCCCGCACATACTTTTTTGCGTCCCTCCTCTGCGAAACCGCAAATAATGTTATGCTGCATTGCTTATTCTTGTGCTTTATTGGTAATGTGCCCTCGCTGCCTGGACTTAATTACGGTCCATAGTATGAATGTAAATAATAAAACAAATTTTTGGCATTAATCCAAGACGCATAGGGTTTCATCTGCACCTTTTGTAAGCGTGTGGAGTTTCAATAAGGTAAATATATTGAAATCCCCGGGAGGAAAATGTTTCATGGCGGCGCCTCAATTTCACGCTTTTTAACGGGGTTCGTTGTTTCAGGGAAGGAAGGGCCTTGATTGCAAGCCAGAAAAATGTTGGAAGTACAGAAATAGAGGAATCGCAATCAAGCTGGAAGCCTCATGGATACGCTTATCACCAACAGTTTGCTGGTAACACGAAAACAGTGCGGCCGCCGCGGTGGCTCAGTGGCTATGGTGCTCGGCTGCTGGCCCGAAAGACGCGGGTTCGATCCCGGTCGCGGCGGTTGAATTTCTTTGGAGGAGAAATTCGAGGCCCGTGTACTGTGCGATGTCAGTGCACGTTAAAGAACCCCAGGTGGTCGAAATTTCCGGAGCCCTCCACTACGGCGTCTCTCATAGCCTTAGTCGCTTTGGGACGTTAAACCCCATAAACCAACCAACCAAAACAGTGCGATTTTCCACAGTGATGTTGCAATTAAAAAAAAGGAAATGGAAAACGGAACCGGCGAGCTTTGTAGCTGCTGCACATGCTGCCAAGAAAAACAGCAAACTCCGTAAACCTCGCTGGCTCTACAAGATGCGGCGTTACCTGTAAAAGCTAAATGTTTGGGGGCAAAACCTTGCGCTCGTGCTTTTTTATTCCTTTGCGCAGAATCTGGAGGTCTAGTGAAATAAAGTGTTTTGAACAGAATGTTCCTGAATATGTGTTTTCATGTATAAGACCCAAATTAAATCTTTAGATGCGTGACAGGCGAAGCACATTTTCAGTTCTTTATTTGTGCTCCGAAATAAGGTGTTTTATTACTACTGCTAATTTATTACAAAAATTTCCTGTAAAATTGGTGCAGCCCCTTTTATATGCATAAATAATATCTAAAAAACTATCCATAAATTGTTTACTCGGACAGGTCTGCAAAAACTGCTCTTTTTGTTCGATGTTCGATGAAAACAAACAAAAAAAAACTCATCGGCTCCAAGAAATAGGACCTTGAGCCAAAATTCAGCTTGGGAGCACGCTGACCTCGCGATCAAAAAAGCAGCACTGCTTCATTCTGCGCTGTCGCTATTTAATAGGGGTGTCCTATTTGGCAGCTCATTGATGACCGCGATGAAAACTCGATTTGCCGCCGAGAGCAAGATCGGGTCAACAGTACACAGTTGTGTGTGTTGTTGACAAAGTTTCTGAAAGCGTATTAACCTTTTTATCTCCTGCTTGTTTTCTTCTCGTTTTTACACTTGTTGCACCATTAATTTTGTGATTGAAATGCTCTCAGCCGAGGTATCCGAGCTTTCAAATTTCGCGAGACTTTAGAGGCATGTATTCTTATTTCTGACATCAGCTGGCTTTTCAGTTGCCTGTAAAGTATTGCACGTAGCCTCTGTAATTTCTTAGGAAATCGATATTACCGCAAGTCCGTGCGCACTCGAGGCAGAGGGAGTGTGGAAGCGCCGGTGGAGAGGGACGTCTGCTGATGCCCTAAGCGGTTGCGGCACGCGAGCTGTCAGGCACAAAGCCGTCCGCTCGGCTATATTGCGGCGGCGAGGAAAGCGGAAAGGGGGGGAGGGGGAGTGTAATACGCAACGTTCACGTGCTGGATGCATCCTCACTTCACGAATGACGTAGAGGCAAAAAGCATGATAAGACCGTGATGAAAACAGACAGAAAAGGGAAAAGGCATATCGAAACCGGTCGATGAAAGGAGCGATGCGTGCCAACGAGGTAACAGTCTGCACTATTAAACGACGCTCCGCCTTTTCTGGACAGAATAAGAGCCTTCCCGGTTTGTTGTTTTGTCCTTCTAGTTTCCTTATCGTATTCGAGTTCACAGTGGTTGAAGAAAGCTTCGTATGGATGGCCGCTACATATTGCAAAATATTGCCAAATAAAAACCAGACGGTTGGCACGATGTTTCACGTCCTGGCCAAGGACAAGGCCAAAGACCGTTTGTGCATATATAACGGCTGTTGCAGCGGGATTGTTCAGTCGAGCTCGCTCTCGGAGTCCTTGTCCTTCTCTCGTTGCTCTCTCGTAGAGATTCAACCAGTCCAGAATGAAGGTGCTGTTCGTGTGTGCACTCATCGTGGCTGGAGCCTTCGTCGTCAAGGGCGCCCATGAACTATGCGGTAAGAGAACTGAAATTATTCCCCCTATTTTCAGACATTTAGGGCCCTCCTGTTAGATATTAGCGAGGAGTGTATTTTTTTACCGAAGAAATTTGAAACCAGCTTTGGGCCCTGCTGATCACAGCGCAAGTTTAAGGCCGCGTTTCTTCTGACAGGCCAGCCATCCAACCAATCCCTTCCGTCTGCTTGTGTTCATCGGCTTATTAAAAAAATGGCTTATTCCTACCCGCCTAGCATGTGCACTACGAAGCATGGCGCTTAATTTATGAAGCCTCTTCTATAGACATACCAACCACTGATTATGTCCACAAAGTGAATGCAAAGTGAAGCTAAAAACTTAACACCCGTTGGCCCATTGAGGCCTAATCTCTTATTTGGATTCAGAAATGACATTTTCCCACTTTACGCGCGTACTTAGGCCTCATTAAACCAAATTCGTTACTTTCCCAATTGGAAACACCAACGGTTAACTTTTTACAAGCATGCACCAAATTTGTTAGCAACTCTCAAAAGAGTGGGCAACTGGAATATTCAAACGCCAGGATTTATGAAATTAGCACTGTAGGGAGCGTAAAAGCATTTTGAATTTCGAAGATGCATGTGACCCGGTAAACTGAGGAAAAAGAGACATCAGTGCCGGCGGCGAAATATGCCAGAAGAAAAATGGCGGAGGATGTGGCACCAAGCTGTTCTCTGAAATATTATTTGCTGCGATAGCTAGTCGGCTTAAAAAATCACCCGATGTGATACACAAAGGGTGCAAAATTCGCCCAAAACATTGAGATCAGGGTTAAGTAGAACACGGTCTAAAAAAAAAAGCTGCGAGCTCATAATGTACTCCACTCTATAGAGAGCGCCTTAAAATTTTCTAATGACTCCGCATGCTGATGCCTCAGCGTAGACGAAGGTTAGAGCTTCCTAATAGAAAAAAATGATGGACGGGAATCGGAAAGTTTTGTGTCAAAACTTCTGGTAAGGAGTCTTCAAAGAGCTCTGACGCTGCGAAAGTGGATGAAAGCTCACTAACCCTCCAAATGACCTCTTATTATATATATCGCTTTATATTGCGCTCGGTGATCTCGTGAGCAGATAAAAATTATTGGTAAATATAATAGTTTAAACACATGAATTTAGAGCTTTTCAATTGAAATTTATTCCAATATCATGGAGTATGCGGCCATTAAAGGAAGACAGGGGGCAGACACATAGTGTATACGTTAGGATAATTTTTCTTGATGCAAATACCGGTGAGAATATTCATGAACACTGCATAGCACACTTTGCGTAACCTGAGATGGCAGTCAGGGCTTTTTGCTTTCGGCACCTGCGTTTGGCTTTTTGTACATTTAGCTACTATTCCTTTGGCAGTTGAAAGTTAGCTATCAAAAAGATATCACTTGTTTCGTCACCAGTGCATTAATGAGCTAAACAAGTTCTGAAAAAAAAAATTAAACTCAGAAATACACGCGCTCCGTGCTTTTAGGTTGAGTAAAAGCGTTGCACGCCGATAAGTTTTCGAGTGGCAAAATCAACAGTGCACTGTTCTTCGTTATCCCTCTTATTTAAAGAAGAGACAAGTTGCCTCAGTGAGCCTTCGTTTATTCCTGGGCTGTTTCTCACCACTAAGCTAACGAGGCATTTATTCTCCTCGCGCGCCTGCGAAGACGTTCTTATTTCTGGTGGTTTCCAGGCAACTTGCCGAAACCTTGACACACCAACTTCTCACACTTTTTTCGCGAAAAAGAATCTTGATTAAAATCATCGCGTGCTTTTTCTCAGTATTCATTAGCACTCACAGCTTTTCTCCGCACCTTGGTTTCATTTAAATATTTTCCAATTAAACCGCATTTAGAGCAGAGCCACTTTGTAGCATTTGTTTTCAGGATTACACACGCAAACATTGGCAGCTATCTATCGCAGCAGCATAGGAACCCAGTTTGCAGGGGACCTCATCTCACCGCAATTCAGTTCTTGCATAAAGGGATGTCATCACGTAATATATGTAACCTGCACTTTTCTTCGCTTTTCAGGTCTGAAGGACGACCAGATCCAGGCTATTGTGAAGTGCATGGGAGAACGTGTTGACTCACGGGTACGAGTCAGCTCTCTACTCTTCGTTTTCTGTATTCGGATCTCACTGTGGAAAAATAATGCGTAATCTTATTTCTTTCTGTACTGACATGTGCTCCGAAGTTTTGTTAGACTTTGTTTTCTTCGTAGCAATTACCTAGTGGCTAATCATCCGCCGACCATGGTCTGAATCCTGGTGCCCCGTACTTTTCTACCCGATTAAAAAAATATCTCGAGTATAGATGTAATTGAACTTCTAGGCCTGATGTGCGGCCCGAAGCCGGCAAAAAGAGCCACGACGACGCCTCGCAACAGAACAGTATTTGGCCAACAATATGTAGTACTCAGCCACCACCTCCTATATGAACGCACTAGTCATACCGCGGACCTCAGTCCGCAGCGGCAGCGGCGGAAGTGATCTACGCGTCGGTGCGGCCTCTCACACAGCAGAGGGTGCTAGAATCTCAGGGTCCGGGCAGACTGCCCCTGTAAATTGAAGTCTGTGGCGTTGCAGGCTATAAACCTTATCAGTGAGGCTAGCCTAGTAGTGCTATTGGTGGAACTGGCGGATATGAAATGGGTATATTTAGAAGTTAAGGTTCATGTCCACTGAAGAATTGCTGGAACCTACTATGCTGTTATGTTCTAGTGGAAGCACAACAACGGGTGTGGGATTCGTAATCAATAGGGATGTAGCTGGCCACAGAGAGGAATTTTATAGCACTAACGAGAGCGTGGCATTTATCGTAATTAGGCCTTGCAATAAGTGCAGGATGAAAGGTGCACGGCCCTACTCACCTACATCCAGTCATAATCAAAATATAACCGAATGGTGCTATAGAGACCTCGAATCCTTCTATCGGCGATGAGTGAATGAAAACGCAGTTTACTGTACTTATGGCCGACTTCAATGCTAAGGTAGGGAAGAAGAACCTGAGATATCGGTCAGCCAAAAAACTAGGCTGGCTTTCAGAAAGGCTACTTACTCCCCTACATATAATATTTTAGGCCATCAATCACATGAAACAGAAATGCGCCTAGTTTTACCAACCCCTACGTATAGCCATCATGGATTAGGTGAAATCATGACTCCGTCGAAACTTCAGCAATCATGCATGCAATGCTGAACCAGAGTATATAGAAGATGGATTAAGGTACTGATAAAGGTCTTAAGCGGTTGTAAGGCCGCCATAGTCGTCCACAGAGAGAGCATTAAAATCGCAATAAAAAAATTCTCCGCCAGCACTGCCTCAGTGCTCGACTTAAGAGTGTGAGCTAAGGTAGCTTCAAGTGCTTACATCGGAGTGGTCAGCAAACGTGGGGAAGACCAAATCGAAACATTGGTGGATGTTTCCTTCTCGGAAAAATTCCTTCCAAGACCCAAGCAGCGCCGTCTACCACTTGTATTTTGCACTATAATTTTGCAATTTACAGCCACCTTCTCTATGGTAGGCATATTTACTCTTTATATGAGTTAATATATTTAATAAATGTGGGCACTCCAAAACGACGAATCGTTTGACACCATCCGCAGCCCCTGCAGCAGACGGTTCGGCCGTAATGGCCGTTGAAGGCCATCTGAGTACAAGGTTTTGGGGCGGAAAGGTCGCGGGTATGAATCCCACACATACTGTGAACTTCATCTCAATGAGTAATTTTATCCCCAGGAACATGCAAATTCATTTGACAAGACTTGGAACATTGTGCATCAAACGGGTGGCCCCAAAATTTTATGCAACTTGGGGTTCCGGGGGCTGCCACTTCGATGGCCACTATACAGGGTGTTTCACCTAAGACTTTCTGCAATTTTTAAAACTAAGCTATTTGAATTAGATGCGCGCTTTTTCTGGCATAGCATTGTCAGTGGTGTAGTACATCATAATGCAGCTAAGACGCGCTAACTAGCAGGCTTGTTAACCAATATTTAATAGTTAACTTTTAAACTATTACCGTTGCGCTCCTTAATTATTGAGAGGCATGTAGCCCACCGTAAGTAATGTCCATATCTGTTTGTAGAATTTCGAGAACGCGATTATCCTCGGCGCTGTGGCCCAACAAATTTTGGCTATTTCGACGAGTTAGGTTCACTGGAGAGGTTGCTTTGCCTGCAAGCTTCTCAAACCGCATGTATTTTGGCGCGATGTAGGCGAAATTTGTTGGGCCACAGCGCCGAGGGTAACCGCGTTCTCGAAATTCTAAAAACGGATATGGACATTACTTACGGTGGGCTGCATGCCTCTAAATAATTAATTAGCCCAACGTTAATAGTTAAAAGTTAACTATTAAATATTGGTTAACAAGCCTGCTAGTTAGCATGTCTTAGCTGCGTTAAGAGGTACTACACCACTGACAATGCTATGCCAGAAGAAGCGCGCATCTAATTCAAATAGCTTATTTTTAAAAATTGCAGAAAGTCTTAGGTGAAACACCCTGTATATAACGGATTGAAAGTATAGGTATCGCTGTTGCTATGTGATGTAGTGTGGTCACGTGGTAAATGTTTTGGTCAATTTGACATTCATGGAAGACAGAGGCGTCCTTGAAAAACGTAAGCAGTCAGATCTGACGCTCTTAAAAGGGTACCAAGCAGGCAGACATAATCTCTGCTATATTATTCACAACGTGTTAATAGGAGGTATTCAGAGAACAGCATTGGGAGTAGTTAGGGATAAGAGTTAAGGAAGAATAAATTAGTAATTTCTGATATACTAATGGCATTGCTTTGCTAAGTAAACCAGCAGACGGACTAGAAAGCGTGATCCGTGACTTAGACACACAAAAAAGTGCGTTGGGTCTAATAATCAACACCATGAAATATACATTATGTTTAGTTTTGAGAAGCGCCCAAGTGTTTACGATAGGTAGCGAAGGACTGGAAGTTGTTTGGGAACACTTCTAGCTAGAGAGAGCACCAACGTCTGACTAATCCAAGAGGTTGAAATTACTGGGAGAATAAGACTGGAGTGATGTGCATTTAACAGGGACAGTCAGCTCATCAATACGAACTGAGCATTACGCCTCTAAGAAGAAAGTATTCAATAGTTGTATCTTGACAGTACTCAGCTGCGGGAAGGAAAGGCAGAGGCTTAGAAAAATGCTTGCAATTAGGTTGAGCACACAGTAGTTAGCCGTGGAAAGAAAAATTATACAGTGACGGTTAGAGGTAGTAGAGAGCAGAATATGCCGGTCAACAAATGCGAGTTAACAATAGCCTAGTGAAATCAAGATGAATTTGGCATGGGCAGGATATGTAAAGCAAAGGCAAGATCCCTGATGGCTCCTGACGATAAGGAATGAATTGCAAAAGAAGAAAAAATACCAGGGGAGGCACAAAGCCAGGTGTGCCATTGAGATTGGGAATTTTGTCGGAATAACGTGGCCACAGCTGGCACAAGATGGGTTAATTGAATGAATAAGGGAGAGGCTTTCATGCAGTGGACGTAGTTAGGATGGCATTGTTGATGGTGATGATTTCCTTCGCAGCTGCAGGGAAAGGCAAGAGAATTCATCCGCGGCCAGGGGGGCAACGTGGTCGAGCTCCTCAAGAAGCAGTGTGATGCCGACGTGGACTTTGTGAGTGCACCGTTTTTTATAGTGTTTGGAAATATCTCCGTTCGGTTAATTTCGTTCGTGAATTTTTAGCTAGATATTCACTTCCATCGCTAAAGCAGTCAAAATATTAAGGACGTGCTTATTGCGAGTGGGAAGATTGCCTACCTGTTATAGATGTTGGGAGGCATATGACATTGGTTGATAAGTCTACGGTACATTTCGAGAAGCGTTTCGCCCGTAAGTTTTCCAGTGCTGCAGATTCTGAAGGCCGCAGAAATAGAATGGAGGTATCTAATATGGTAGCAATATTCTACTCTAGGGAGATCAGCACACCCTTTTTATGTGATACGTATGTTTGCGACCGAGATTAATTGGTTTGGTTTGGTTTATGGGGTTTAACGTCCCAAAGCGACTGAGGCTATGAGAGACGCCGTAGTGGAGGGCTCCGGAAATTTCGACCACCTGGGGTTCTTTAACGTGCACTGACATCGCACAGTACACGGGCCTCTAGAATTTCTCCTCCAAAGAAATTCCAGCCGCCGCGGCCGGGATCGAACCCGCGTCTTGCGGGTCAGCAGCCGAGCACCATAACCGCTGAGCCACCGCGGCGGCCGAGATTAATTAAATAAAAAACACTCAATACGTGTCGCGAATTATCTGAATGGAAAGCTAAGACGTTCAAACGCATCAAAATGTGTAAACAGCCTCGAGCATAAGAAATCCTGAAGTCAATAACTTTTCTTGAGAAAACCACGGTAGATTCAGAAATTCTTTTTCACCGCGCATACAGTGTTCTGTGTTCAAAAAAATCATGAAAAGTGGGCATATATATCTTGTTCATGAGATGGTGCGAATAGAACGTCATGTTTGAACGATGAAAACAGTATTTGTTTTGCCAGTGAAACTGTAGGGAATAATGTATATGCAACAAAATATCCGTATAAGAACCTCACGAATTATTCTTTCTTTTCTTTCCTAGAGCGCGGCGGTGTCAGCAGTTCTCTCCGTGAGTACATTTTTATAACTTTTGTTGCTTGGAAAATGCTTCCTGCTGCTCTTAAGCAGAGCTGTCACTTCACTACTTGCCTGCATCCCCTTGCGTGCAGAAACTATATCCTGAGTGATATCTGCACTATTATCCTGTCTGCAAAGGTTCATACGTGGCGAAAAAAAACAAAACAAATCAGTGTCGGAAGTTTTAAACCAGAGACTGCCCGTGAGAAACAAGAGACTGCCTGTTTATGCGATTTATTTTTCATATATTTGCGTTTTCTTGGTTTCAGCCCGAGCTGGCGGATGCTGTCAGGACGGCCTACAGGGAGTGCAGGGCTGCCCAGAGTTGAAGTGGTCGTAGACGACCAGCGACGTCTGCAATGCAATGTTGGGAACACAACAAGAGTAGTTTTAGAAATCACGATTAAATAAAAGCTGTCCTTTCAACGATTTTCGCATTCGTTCAAGAAAATATTTGTAGGCCTTGCCAACAGCTGCAAACAGCTTTCTGCAGATGCACACATACAGCGCCTTCACGTGCGCATACGCATGTTTTTTACTGAAATTACAGTGGCTTGCAGCTGCACCGCTGGGTATATATGTATGTATTAATGCCCAGACCAGGAATGTAGCGCCCGCACACTTGAGAGAGTGCAGGACCCTACATTCTGTGGGGATAAACATTAATCCCCTGCCCCATTGTAACGGCCGCGCGTAATTATCACGCGATGCTATGCGCGCGCCGTTCGGGAGGTTTTGCGAGGGAGGGCACTCACGCCACCCCCGCTTCCTTTCGCTCCCCGCCGCGACGCCGCCGCGGAGACTTTCCCTCTTTCCTCTCTTACAACGGAGAGACCTCCTCTCCACAGCCCGGGAGGAGACGCGTTTCTCCCGAGGCTCGCTGGTCTTCTGGCGGGAGCCGTGCACACGCATGGATCAGAGATCTGCCACGGAGACCGCTGCCCTTATCGCCCGGCCACCGTGTGTGACTTGACCACCGCGGGCCGTGAGCGAGGAACCACGCGAGGTGAGCGGAACCTTCTTCCCCCACATTTTTGCGTGCGTTCTTTCCTTTGTGTTTTTCACCCCCGTACGCGAGCGGAACACTCTCCCTCGTTACGGCGGTTGTATTGTTGCTGCTGCATTGTATTGCTCTGGAGCAATAAACGCTCCTCCGAGTAGCATACTCGTGTTTGTCCCCTCTGGCCCGAACCCGCCGTGGTTGCGACTCACCGCACCGCGGGTTGGGGGTCACAGCTCTGACTGCTAGGGCTGGCACGTTGGTGCTAGAGAGCGACAACTGCTTCTAGCCCCTTGGAGCGTTACTACAAGAATAACCCCCATAATTCCCAGAATATACCCCAATATACCACTGGAATATATACGGTGGAAGCTCAGTCGAGCATTCCCCTCCAGTCCCACTAAGGGTGAACGTAGTGTGCCATCTTAGCCTTGCCGGCACAGATATGTGAGAGAAGGGCGCGCGCGCAATAGGTGGCAATTTCTGACGCGTGCACTCTTTTCTGCTTCATGTAAAATTTTCCGCTTTCGCAATTGGATTGCCTTATTCACAGGAAGAACATGCTTATTTGATTGCATATAAAGAGGATAGTGTGGGTAGAAAATAAAGTACCCGGCCCAGATTTTCCACGTTTCCAGATTTTCATAACATGAAAATCATAAAATGAAAAAATGAAAATCTGCAAATTCTTTGTGAAGAGTATCGAGAAGAGTTTCTCTAATACGTTCAGAGCTAGTTCGTTGCTTAGCTCTCTGCTTATACGATGTTACTCAAGTGGTAAACAAGATTATTCCAATACGCACAACCACCAAAGAAATTTACGCCACCCCTGAAAGTCTGTCGCTGACCCAAGACGTGCCGAACGAATTGGCGTTGAACAGACATTCAAACGCCCTAGTGACACTGTAGTTTTTTGTCTAGATTTTACGACCGGCAGCTTCCACTTCCACTGCGCGGGCCACACTACTTGACACTCACCCCATTCTCTAATCTTGGGTCCGCTAGCTCTCCTCGTCAGGTTGCTCTTGCAGCTGATGCTTTTGCTCCACTACACGGGCGTGCGACTGAATTTTTATGAAGCCGTCGCTTGTCACCGCGTCCGCGATGACAGTCGCATAGATCTTACGACTTCTGTATCGGACGTCCGATACCTGCCTCGGCAGCGAGATAAAGTGCAAAAGCGCGCTCAGGTTCCATGCCTCACGTGATGATGCACCACGAAGCAGATGGAGCTTCGGAAGATGTCCCAGGTAATACCAAATACGAGGTGCGCAGTACGATCGGTGCCTTCTCGCTAATGCACAAAAGAGGAGCGCAAAGGAAACAAATATGCAGTTGCTTAGCAGAGGTCAAGTCTGGATATCTCGAAGCGAAAAGCTCTCGCTGCTTATCAGCCAACTCCCAAGCTACCACTTGCCGTTGTCAGATGAGAAGGAGGATTGACACCCGAAAGTGCCTCTCCCCAGGGTCACACAACCCATCAACTCATCATCATCCAGCCGACACCCCCGGCAAGGCACAGTCCCCCTGCACAAGTGGGGGGGGACAGTTTTTTGTTTTGAGGTGAAGGTCCTACCCGGCCAAGGGCCATGATGCGGCAGGAAGGCGGTCACGGTCGCGGGGCGGCTGCCCCGCTTACCTCGTCTTCATCTAGTCCGAGCTGTACGTGGCGTCGCTCAGGAAGCTGCAGTCGCAGTTGGTCACCGCACTGCACAAGTCGCACCAGCGCCCCTCGTCTCCAGACTGCTCGGAGTCGTCCCCTGCAAAAGAAAAAGCGCGCGGCGCGTCGCACCGTTTGAGTTTCGCGGGCGCACGGCAGTGCGCGGAGCTGTCCTCAGATGACGCTGAGGGCATATCAGGCAGATCAGGAAAGAATTTTTCTATGATAACTCAAGAGGCAGTGCCCTACTTTTTGAAGCTAGGTCAGGGTGTCTTAGAACGCGCAGCTACAAAAAGAAATTTAACGAAAAAGACGACACATGTGCATAAGTGCGTGGTAGATTTGTGGAAACAATAGACGATGGATGGACGGACGGACGGACGGACTTCTCATAGATCTTCTCAGCGGCAACGGACTTCTCAGCGGCAACGGACGGACGGATGGACGGAATGGATGGACGAACGGACGAACGGACGAACGGACGAACGGACGAACGGACGGACGGACGGACGGACGGACGGACGGACGGACGGACGGATGGACGGACGGACGGATGGATGGATGGATGAATGGATGGATGGATGGATGAATGGATGGATGGATGAATGGATGGATGGATGGATGGATGGGAGCGCCCCCTTTGAAACGGGGTGGTGGCAGTTGCCGCCGTGCTCAGCTTTTCTTTCTTTATTATTTTTTTGTTTACTGTGTTGGTAATTTTCATTAAGAATCGCCATCATCTTTACCAATGCTTTCCTACAATTCTAACCTTATGCCACACCTCTGCTTTTCAGCCATCAACCCTCGAATCGCTTTTTGCTAACTTCCACTGCAGATTTATTTACATGACCATTGTTATCTTTAAACCCTAGTGCCTATATGCGAAATGCGAAATGCGAAATGCGCAGCGCCATCTCTCGGCGCTCCGATAACTTCGTCCTCCATGTTGGTTCGGTACAGAAAACGAAACCGCTGCCCAGCGTTGGGTTGAAACGGCTGCGCTTCTTTTGAAAAGTAAAATGCCGATGCAGTGTTGCGCTACCCTCTCCACTGTGAAAAGACACTACGATGCGTGCCAGAACTAGGTGCGTTCCAGCTTTTCGCTTTTCAATTTTTTTTTTACTCCGTCCCAACGTTTTAGTAACACAAAACGCCATGCGAGGTGTGCCAGCACGCGGATCAGTGCGCAGCTTTCGCTTTCTGCGCTGATTTTTGACAAAGCTTTCGAGGTGATTTGCGTTTAAATTAAGATAGGGAGGACCACAGCCTTTTTTGTCTCTGATGAAAATTAGAAGCCGATTTCGTGCATTTATCAACTCTCCGGTCGGGCGTGAATATATATAGACGCATACTTGAAGAACGTAATAGAGAAGGTCATTTTTTTGAGCGGGCCAATCGCTCGTGCCGTGGCGAAATAAGTTCACTTGAAGAACCATATGCCGATTACTGCTTAGTTTGCTACGTGTTCGGTTAAGTTTTTCCCGTGTTCAATTAGTTTTAGAAGGGCGAGCAAAGTCTCTGGACCATACGCATATGTTATACGCGCTAAGGAGTGTTTGTGAAGCAATACGCCGTACGTATAAAAACTGAGATGCGATTGCTTTATTTCTCGAGGATTTCTATACCTTCGATATCTGCGGCGACGAAAATCTAAAAAAAAAGAAGCGAATAATATAGCTACTTTATTATGAAGGAGGGACGCATTTCGAAGCTAGAAAGTACGTGCAACAATGTTCTGAAAACGCTTCAGGATATCAGACTTTATTATCGTTGTGGCAAGCTCCAACAACTTGCTGCGCAACAAAGCCATTTGTCCAAGTTTGGGAGTAAACTAATTAAGTTTCGGCAGCAACCGAACATGCTAATTTCGCCCCTGCACACACAGCTGACCCGCGTATCGAGTCCGTGCATGTACCTACAGCTGTAGCATCTTTCTCTAATCAAGCCGCCGCGATGGCTCAGTGCTTATCTGAAAAAAATAAAGCTGCGTGTTTGCTAACAATATTTTTAATGATATGTGCATGCCTACTTTACTCTTGTTAATGTCGACTGACTGACTGCGTCTTAAGCAGGACGCGGTTTCAACGAATTGTGGCGAAAATCAACCGACTTCGGGCTCTCAAACGGTGACGTTGAAAACCGCGGATGCGCATTGCACATTAAAGTAAAGGAATCGAATTACGCAGCTGGTCGAGGCTCTTGTGTGATTATACTACAATGCACGAAGCTCCTGGCGTCGGCGCGAACGAAAGGTCGCACTGTTTGTCAACACACGTGCGCACACAGCACAAAATAACCGCTCGCTACTCTACCAGATGAATTCGCGTCCATCTGGGAATAAAATAGCCATGATAATGCGTGATGCTTGAGCTGGTGCTTTAATGCGAGCATTAAAACAACAACAGTGCACGATCACGGTTCGACTTTCCAACGCACTTTCGAGTGCCGATTATTGTGATCATCAGCGCCAGACTTCAAGCGAAGCTGAGGACGCGGTAGGAGTAAGCTGGCGCTTATTGAAAGCACCTACATTCAGTCAAAGATCAGCTGTGCAACCAACGCAGCAGCTGAAGCTTGCCTGTTGAAATTCCACTCGCAAGAATAAAGCACGCACAGCAAACGATGCACCAGCTCGACGAGCTCGACCGAACAAAGATGGAAACCGGAAGTTGTGAGCGCGGTGTTGCCAGACCGCCAAGCAATTTCGCATATCGTCTATTGAACACCTCATACTCAAATGTGATGGTATCCATCCGGATGTCGATGCAGGCGCAGTCACTCTTCCTGAGGCCCTAGGGTTTAAAGATAACAATGGCCATGTAAATAAATCTGCAATGGAAGTTAGCAAAAAGCGATTGGAGGATTGGTGGCTGAAAAGCAGAGATGTGGCATAAGGTTAGAACTGTAGGAAACCGTAGGTAAAGACACACAGTAAAGAAAAAAATAATAAAGAAAGAAAGGCTGAGCATGGTGGCAATTGCCACCACCCCGTTTCAAAGGCGGCGCTCCAGTCCGTCCGTCCGTCCGTCCGTCGTGGGCTGGCTGCTCGCTGCTTTCGTCGGCGCTTCCGCCGCTGCACGGGAGTGAACTCCCCCTCGCTCCTTCGGGCTCGGGGGCGCGCTCACCTCCGCCGTGACCGGTTCCGCCGCGCGTGGTTCAGCAGGCTCGTCGTCCTCGTGTTGGCTACTTCCTGGAACTGCGGGGCCACTGGAGGCCTCGACCGGGGTGTCCGTGGCAGGGTCCTAGTCCTTCTCTGGCGCGATGACAACCCGCGACGCAGCAGCGGCTGCGGCAGATACCATCGCGCGCTTCGCTACTGACACGAACGTGTGCGTCGCACACTTCGCGACGGCGTGGTCGCCGCCACACTGGGGGCAAGGCTGCTCACACGTGGCGTGGCCAAACACACCGCAGCGCGAGCACAAAGGCACGTCGCACGCCGCCTGCACGTGGTCGCGAGAACCACAGCGCCGGTAGAGTTACTGTATATGCTATATACAGTAACTCTAAGCGCCGGCAGACACGTGCGACTGCACGGTGAACTCGGCCACCTGCAGGAAGTTGGGCAGCGCCGACTTCATCTCCATCCGTACGCGCCTGGTCCCGTTTGGCACGCCGTCGAATCCAGGCACGTACTCTGCGACGACGGTCTCGACTGGTCCGTACTGCTCCAGGGCTTCTTTCAGCTCGGCTACCTCGATGTAAACTGGAAAACCAAACACTCACACCACGGTGCTCAGCGTGCCGCGGTACGAGAATCGCACCGCGGTGCCTCGCACCTCGATTACAGGCTTCGCGAGAAAGCGCTGGACGGCAGGCTTGGACTTAAAGGTGACCTCAAAGCGGCCAGCCCCAAAGTCTTGCACGCCGCCCAGCTTAGACTTCGAGAAGCGTTTCACTAACTCTTTACAAATATCTGCGCCGCACATGCCCTGCGGCACGCGGCCGAAAAACGTCTGCGGGCGCAGTCGCTGTGCATGCTGAGGCATGGCAACAGCCTCACTTACCTGCGCTCGGATGGCAAGACACAAAGCACGAGGCCTAGGCGGGCCTAGGCAACGTGCTTCGCACGAGCCATGGTGCCGAACGCGCACGCTGGAAGCGAGAGACTGTCTCCGGAGACGGACGGAGAGCCACTTCCGGATCGGTGTTTCTGTGCCGTCCGTCTGTTGCTTCTCCTTTCATGGCGAGTGTCTGCGCCTGTCAGGGTTGCCGTTGGGAATTTTTCAAAAAGAGCCAGAACTGAAGCTAAAGGCAGCCAAAAGTAGCCACGCCACCTGATCTTGGCGCCAAATTTGTAGCCAAGTAGAAAAGAACCATTATTATAAGCAACTTTTATTAGTTAACAATAAATATTATCATTTTGAATCAACACAAAAAACACAGAGTAAATAAAGAGCACGGAATTTTGGGCCTCTTGCTGGGCCTTCAAGTATCAGGCACGTTGCAAATAAATAAAAGTTCAGTCCGCGTAGTTTATCTAGAGTAGATAGTGTTCTTGCCGGTGTAATTTTGGCACATTCTATTCAATCCCTCAGCAGGAACGTTAAACGATGATGCTGTTTCTTCTTGGAGTCGTAGCCCAAATTTTATTCGCAGAATCGCCATAAGCAAGTCCAGCTTCATTTTGTTACGGATCTCTGTTTTCGTCAAGTTCACGCAAGAGAACACGCGCTCTGCATCAGCATTAGAAATTGGAAGGGTCAACATTTTCAGTGCTTCTTGCGCCAAGTGTTGAAAAGAGCATTCGCCGCAAGTGTCCTTGTACAATGCCGCTGCGTGCCAGAAAGTAAAACATGATGCGCGATCAAGTGCACCGCTAATTCTCTGCTCCTGGCGTATTTGAGACTCCAGTTCGTTGGAGGAATATATGTGTCGAGGACGCGCGCGCGCATCAAGGCGACCAGGACAGCAATGAGGACAGCAAAGCTTGGAAATAGTTGTTCTTTTCTGTTCTTGCTTGCTATTGTATATGCAATTGCAAAAAAAAATGGCTAGCAAATGCGCCAAAATAGAAGTTCAAAGTAGCCAGAAAGTAGCCAAGGAGCCAGCGTGAAATTTTCATCGCCCGCGGGGTTGAAAAGTAGCCAATTTGGCGCAAAGTAGCCACCAACGGCAACCCTGGCGCCTGTTCTATAGGCAAGCGCGCCTTATATACCTCTCCTTTCAAATGCGCACTGCGCACGGCTGCGGCGAAAATTCAATCGGTGGTCAGGAGGAGAAGCGGCGCACATGCGCATGAGTGCACGGCGGTGGCGCCACCTGCACCGTGCGTGACGTCGCTCGGTTTCGCGCACGCGCAGAAGTAGCAAATCTGGCCTCCGCCTCCGGCGAAGCGCGGTGTTGACTAGCCTAGTGAAGCTTTTCGCTTCAAAATTCCTCATGCAGCGCATTCTAAAGAGAACCTCGGTGCGAGCAAGGTCTCGCCTCGGCCAAACACTACCATGCGTGTGCAACGTCACTCCGGCGCCAAGTTCAGTGTTCTCACTGCTTAAAACGGTTCCCGCGCTGCGCGGACGGATGGTGCCATGGCTCTGCAAGAGACTGAATGCGCAATGTTAGCGACGCCCTTGGTGCGGTCACACATCGCGAGGATTGCGCGTGCCCAGCTCGAGCTGCAGGCCAGAGCGTATGCTCCTTCGCGGCGGGCGCTTGCTACGCCCGCTCAGAGATTACAAAACGCTGTTGACGCCACCGCTACTTCGGGGCAAGCGCAAAAAGCATGCACTATAGGGGCAGACGGAATGGTGCACCAACATTCGTTAAGCTTCGCCTCCATGATATCACATCGGTTCGCTTCTGGTTCGGCGCTCTGATCGCCTTCCGTTCTGGCTCCAAGGTGACTTTTTTGTCAGCCATGTCTTCTTTTATGACACCGGGCATGAAACACGATATAAAGCATTGAAATTCAGAAGTGAGGCAGCAATACGTTTCTATAGCCACCGTTTTGCTTATAAAAGGTTTTCAAGTACACACAGTGACAAGTCAGCAGGATCATCGTCTATTACGTGCTAAAACGAGAAAGATTAGGCAGGTGTGGTTACCGTTATTTTCTAAATATTGCTAAAAGCCTCGCCTTCTAGGGAACATGGTCGGCGAGCCATGGTCAGACCCACAGTCAGCATATAAGACCTGTGTATTCCGGACTAAACCAACGCTTTCAAAGGGCCACAAAAGGGGACGTATCGGCGGAGCAGAGCATGCGGTCTAGGCTCTCAAGAGCGAAATGCTCGAATTGCAAAAACTTTCGCCCGGCAAAACAGTTTGAGGCGCGAGTGGGACGAAGCGGCACTATGCATATTAACTTACAAAAATCTGTACATATGTGTTTCACTAAAAAGAAGGTTCCCCATATTTTCACTTATAACATAAATAATAGCAGACTGCTTTCAGTGTTGGAATTTAAATATCTTGGTGTATATTTAACAAGTTCAATGTCTTGGCATCGTCACGTGCATTTCGTTACTGCCAAAGCCTGTCGTGTTTTAGGTTTCCTGCGACGTAACGCTAAACTTTTCCCTTTAAAGACTAAAGAACTGCTGTATAATACAAACGTTAGAAGCATACTTGAGTATGCTTGCACAGTCTGGGATCCGAAAACCTTGCTTGACGTTCAAAAGCTAGAAAGAGTTCAGAATTTGGCCGTTCGTTTTGTTTTCAATAACTATGGGCGATATTTTAGTGTAACGAGCGCGAAAAAATCTTTGGGTTGGGACTCACTTCAAAAACGTAGGAAAGTACTGCGTTTAAAATTATTTCATAATATTTTTCATTCTAGAACTGGAATAGACAGAACCAAATATATAGCCAACCCTGATTACGTGTCTTTACGTAGAGATCATTCACTTAAAGTTAAAGAATACAGGTGCCGGACTGACCTTTTTAAAATGTCTTTTTTCCCCAAAACGGTTTCTGAATGGAACAAGCTGCCTGAGGAAGTAGTGTCCATATTATCAAATGATTCATTTTCTTCCATGCTGTGACATTTTTTTTGTGTATAATAATTCCGTGTTCTTTCTATCTCATTGTTATCTTTTTTTTTGTAACCACCTGCACGCGGTGGCATTTGTGTACTTGTTCTTCTACCCCCCCCCACTGTAATGCCAGCCAATGGCGCTGTGGGTATGATGATAAATAAATAAATAAATAAATAAAGGGGGGCTCGAAGTGGTAGAATAAGCCAGGCTCCCCGCGTAGTGGCCACTTACTCCAAATAGCGATTCCGTCTTCGAAGATGCCGCTTCCATCCACTGTCTTCTTCATGATAAGGTGCCACCCTGTCATCCGTGTACGCCTCGACGGACCATGCCCCAGCAGCGTTCTTGCCATAATCTCCCGCGCGCTGGTTCTGCCGCCGTCATCAAGTCATCAACGCAGCGATCACATGTCATATCTTGCGAGCAATAATTGAGTCATCCGCAGTTGCGCTGCAAGCGGACGCACTTAGAT
The DNA here is from genome assembly GCF_055824585.1 of Amblyomma mixtum. Taxonomy (NCBI): domain Eukaryota; kingdom Metazoa; phylum Arthropoda; class Arachnida; order Ixodida; family Ixodidae; genus Amblyomma; species Amblyomma mixtum. Next base: position 155,664,762 of record NC_143016.1, read on the forward strand.
GACTAGAAGACAGAGCGGGCAGTTCAAATGGAGAAAAAGACGCCGTAGAGGCCCCACAGTACCGAGCACTATCGGAAGTGTTCCAGGCAAGCCATGCGCTGGAGCTTGCCTACCAGTTTTTGTCCCGCCAGGTGCTGGCACCGCAAGGTTAATTACTGCCGCTGTATGCCTTTTACATGCGCTGGAGTGAGACAATGGCTTAACTGCACAACTGGAATCCTTCTCGGCCGAAATAATCAAAATTCATTTCATCGAGATTACGTACTGATATTTCACAAAACACCCGAGAACCCTTCAGAGGAGACATACACCACCATGGGACGTGTGGCACAATGTTCTGCAGGAGAACTGCACCACTGCCAACCTGATGCAGATATTCTAGCAACAGCAGTAGCTGTAGCGGCAGCTATGCGGTGTGCAAGACTACCGTCTTTCACGCACAAAATGTGTAATTCAACTTTCTCTAGATTTTAGCAATACTGGGCTAGTTGGTAAAGAATCATAGTGCCACACAGCGCAGGCACACGTTTGTCCTGCGTCTTTCTTAGTCTGGCTCCTCGTCTTTTGCCCTGTGTGTCACCATGTTTCTCTAAAGTGCAGCCCATTCCTACACTGTAAAGAATTTATGTGCAAACTAACAGAAAAAGTCTGGCAGCTTGACCGCCAGAAAATATCTGTGATTATCTGTTTTCCAGTATAGAACTTTTCAGACATTTCACAAAACATGTTTTCTCATTGTACAGAAATATTCTGCAATTTTGTGTTTCGTGTTTTGAAAGTATTCAGTGATTTCACGAAAACGTGTTTTCACCGCACAGAAAGCATCTGAAAAATGCAGAAAATATACATATTACTTTCTGTTCTCCATATATATTTTTCCTGCATTGTTGGAATTATTTTTTCGCTGTTTCACAGAAACGTTCAATAAAAAGGCAGGAAATATCAGTTGCTGTTTTCTGCACCTTCTTTACTGTCCACAATACTGTTTTACATGTGACACACTTGCTGCAGAAAGCAAATAAATTGGCGGCACAACTCTCGCTTTGCTTAGTTTAGATTGTTCTTGTAGCGGGCCCTCAATTCACCTTGGATCATGCTAGGTCAATATTGATGCAATAAAACTACAGCCCGCAAATGAACGCCACACAGTAAAGACCGGTCACGAGGCTGTGCACGAAGTTTGCATCCAGAACGACCAAATAGCGCAGGAACAAATTCTTTTCTAGGTCATTACTGCCTTTAAGAACTCAAATGTTCTTTGTAACGTCTGACCAGGGATGACCGATCGCCTAGTGTTTGGCGCTCATTGGTCAAAGATGCCCTTGCGGCGTAGAAACCTCGTACCATCATTGTTTTTTTTGTGGAGACATCTTAGAGTGCCATAGTGTTTTAAGAAGAAAACAAGTTATTTCATTGACATAAGAAAACAACCATATGAAATACTTTTTCTAATATTGGGTAAAAAGGGCTAATTAAAACTGCTATATGAGCTTTCGCAGCAATATTTTGAACTACTCTCTATGTTCTGCTTCTGTGATGGAATGACATGACTGTAAACAGTGATTCCTAAATAGTACCATGGACCATCATTAACGCTCATCAAGCAAATCTACAACTATTGAAACGTTTATTTCCATTCCTGATGGATTGAAATGTAGATAAATGTCTTATTCAGCAAGCTAAGTAATAAAATGTTACTAAAAGTCATACTCGGCAAGTGCCCTAATGAGTGCGGCGACCTTTGGTGAAGAGTGCTGTTTCTTCTCTGCTTTCCCAGTTTTCATGCCCCTGGCTGGGTTTATTCCAGCGATGGCCCTGGAAAACAAATCAGTTTTGGCTTTACTTATTGCAGGGGTAAAGAAGCAAGGCTGAACTTAAACATAAAAATTACAAAAAGCGCTTTTATTGAAACTGTGCTGTTAAGGCGAAACCATATATTATCTTTTTTTTCTTTTTTTTATTTACTTTATTTTTGGTATCTAAATTTGATTTTTCATTTTTATTGCTTCAATTTTACCTTTTGTTTTTTCCTGTTTTGTCTTTTACCTCTAACGATCTCAGTACTAAATGCATCGTGCATTCACTGGGTCCACAAGCCTTCGTAGCCTGAGGGTAGCATGCCCGATTTCAATCCGAAGGTCCAGCGTTCGACTCCCACCCTATCCGCAATAAACATTTTCTTTTGGTTTGATTTATTTGGGTTTAACGTCCCGAAGCAAACTCAGGCTATGAGGGACGCCGTAGTGAAGGGCTCCGGAAATTTCGACAACCTGGGGCTCTTTAGCGTGCACTGACATCGCACAGCACACGGGCCTCTAGAATGTCTCCTCCAAAGAAATTCAACCGCCGCGGCCGGGATCGAACCCACGTCTTTTGTGTTGTGTTGTGTTGGGTTTAATGGCGCATAAGCAGCTAAGGCTATCATGCGCCAAGCTCAAGGTATAGGATATTTCTTTTATGCAGATTGAGCCGGAGTACCCGGGTTCGAACCCGACCGCAGCGGCCGCGTTTCGATGGAGGCGAAACGCAAGAGGCGCCCGTGTGCTGTGCGATGTCAGTGCACGTTAAAGATCCCCAAGTGGTCGAAATTATTCCGGAGACCTCCACTGCGGCACCTCTTTCTCTTTCTTCTTTCACTCCCACCTTCCTCCCTTCCCTTACGGCGCGGTTCAGGTGTCCGCGTAGATATGTGAGACAGTTACTGCGCCATTTCCTTTCCTCAAAAACCAATTTACATTTAATTTACAGATTTGTGCTGTTATGTGAAAAAAAGGTGTACAGGGTATAAAGTTTCTTGTACCGAGTAATAAGAGAGAGAAGAAATTTTAGAACTATCTACAAGTAAAAGCTTTTAAGGAGGCCGGATAACCTCATCAGCTGTCCTTGGCTAGGCAAGGAAATTGAGGTTCCCAGCCAATCAAATAAAGACCTCAGACTTCTTCTCGAGGATGAGAACAAGGCTGAAGTGTATTATATAAAAAGCGAAATGGTGGATTAAAATTTACAGTTTCTCAAGAAGACCTGCTTCTTTTAAAAAGCTAAAAACACAAGACGGGTTAACAATTGCATTTTCACCTAAGAGCAACGCAGGGTGTAAAGGAATGCATTCTTTATAAAACTTAATAAAGTGTTTCTTCCTTAGTTTTCCGAGGTATGAACATGAGAGTAAAATATGATTTATTGTGAGCTCGCCTCCACATCTTTCACAGAGTGGTTTGTCTTGTTTTGTTAGTAAGAAATTATGTGTAATATGTGTGTGACCAATGCGGAGACCACAAAATTATTTCCATAAAGCGTTCCTGGTGCCTGCAGGTCTTCCATTCTCCCAAGACGGGCTTTACCAAGTGCAGCTTGTTGTTTACCTCGTTGTCCCATGAAGCTTGCCATTTCCCTCTAAGTTTATTTTGAACCAGCCTCATGCAGTCCCTATCCGGTATGTTTACTTGTTTTATCTCACGATTGCGGGCAAGTGCGGCACATGCATCAGCTCTCTCGTTTCCGCTAATTCCCACGTGACTAGGAACCCAGCAGAACCTTATTGTACGTTCTTGTGTGTGAGCTTTTATCGCATTGTGTATTATGTTTCCTATTATGGGTTCGACTGCATTCTTGGGGTTTATTGCTGTAACTACGCTGAGGGAGTCAGTGTAGATAACACTGTTCTTTATGTTTTTCTTCATTATGTGATCTACAGCTACAGCAATGGCGAAGCATTCTGCTGTGAAAATTGAAGCGCACTGGGGCAGCCTGACTACTTTCTCCCATTTACCTTGTACTATCGAACTCCCTACATATAGTGCTGTTTTAGAACCATCCGTGTAGAAATCGGCATAATTATTGTATTTTTCTCGTACTGCACAAAACTCTTGCTGGATGTATTCCTGTGGGGTTTGTCTTTTGTGAATGTGTGTTAGTGCAAAATCGCATACATCAGGAAACGTGTACCAAGGTGGCAACGGATCAGGTCTCCGTGCAACATCGGGAAGTGCGTCTAGTATGTTTATTTCTTGACATTTTTCCTCGAAGCGGAGCAGGAGTGGTCTGACAGCTTGAGGTTTATTGGTAAAGAGTATTCTGGACGGGCATTTAGTAACTATGGGGCAACAAAGATGTTTGGGCAACGACCTTATTTTAAGTACATAAGCACAGGTAAGCATTGTTCTTTTGTTGAGGGGTGGCTCATTTGCTTCTACATGAAGACTATTTACAGGGAATGTTCTGTACGCCCCAGTCTAGCTTTTTAAGGTACGATGGCCTCGCAGACCCGTATACTATACATCCATAGTCTAAGGACGAGCGCACTACTGACCGATAGATGTGCAATAGGCACATCCTATCAGAACCCCAGCGTTTTCGTGACAGCACTTTAAGTATATTCAGGGATTTGGTTGCTTTCTTTTTTAGGGTATTTATGTGGGGTAGGAACGTGAGCTTTTATCGAAAGTTAGGCCTAAAAATTTGTGTTCTTGTTTTACTGGAAGTACGGCTCCATTTAAGCGGAGGGTGGGATCAATCTGCAGTCCTCTTTGGAGTGAGAAAAGAACGGCAACTGTTTTTTGCGGGGAAAACCTAAAACCGTTTCTGTCAGCCCAGATTGCTAATTTGTTTATGGTAAGCTGTATTTGTCTCTCACAAGTTGATAAGCTAGATGATGAGCACGAAATCTGGAGGTCATCGACGTAGACTGAGTACATAATGGACTGGGGAATTATTTTGGATAAAGAATTCATCTTTACTATGAACAATGTAGTACTTAAAATGCATCCCGGAGGCACACCATTCTCCTGGATGAAATTCTTCGAGAGGGTAGAACCGAGACGAACTTGGAATGAACGGTTCGACACAAAGTCGCTTAAACATTTTAGCATTCTCCCGCGGATGCCAAGCTCTGCCAAGTCACGAAGAATCCCGAACCTCCATGTTGTGTCATATGCCTTCTCCATATCGAAGAAGACAGCAGGGCAGTGTTGTCTGTGTATAAACGCCTCTCGGACCGTGTTTTCCAGGCGGACGAGATGGTCAACTGTGGAGCATGCTTTTCTAAAACCACACTGGTGGACATCAAGATGCTCACGAGATTCTAAAATAAACATTAACCTAATATTGAGAACACTTTCAAAAGATTTGGCTAGACAGCTTGTAAGAGTTATAGGCCTGTAACTGCCAGGGGAGGTTGGTGGTTTTCCTGATTTTAGGAATGGAACAAAAATATCTATATGCAGATATTTTAGCTGCCCCACTAGCACATATCTGTAACATCATGTTTAACACTGGTAGGTTCCCAGACTTGATGAAAGTGGCTCGTGTAGCTGTAATTCACAAGAGCGGTGATGCCAACAACCTCAACAACTACAGACCGATTTACGTTCTTTCAACTTTTGCGAAGGTTGCTGAACATGTAATAAATAATCGCCTGTAATTATCTCGCACGACACAAAATTATTGCAAAAGACCAATATGGTTTCCAAAAAAATAAAACAACAGAATCTGCGTTGCTTAATATTAAGGAACAGCTAATTGACAATATAGAAAGAAGACTAGTAACAATAGGAATTTTTCTTGATTTAAAGAAAGCTTTCGACTCGGTAAAACACGATATCCTTCTCCAAAAGCTGGAACGGTACGGGGTAAGAGGTCTTGCTCTTGAGCTTCTCACCAGTTATTTAAAAAATCGTTTTCAAATAACCCAAATAAACGCAGTATCATCAACCCCAGGGGAAATTATAGTTGGTGTACCACAGGGTTCTATTTTAGGACCGATACTGTTCCTTCTGTATATTAACGACATAGTGAACATACCTCAGACTAAGAATATTATTATTTACGGAGATTATACTAATGTGTTCTTTTCAGGAAATAATATAGCTATCTTAGAAAAAGAAGCAAACGTATGGCTACAAGAACTTTCTTCATGGCTGGAATCTAACCAATTAAAACTAAATGTTGAAAAGACTAAATATGTCGTATTTAGAGCCAAAAACAAGATCATTACTGAAAGTTTGCAAAATTTCAAAATTCAACTCTACTTCGTGAAAATTCAATAAAATTTTTAGGAATAATTTTCGAGCAGCACTTACTGTGGAATGAGAATTCAGATTATTTACGCAATAAGTATCGCGGTCAGTGGGCATAATAAACAGACTACGAATGCTTGTACCTGTCAGATGCAAACTACAGCTATACTACTCTTTAGTTCACTCCTATATACATTACGGCCTACTTGTGTAGGGAACAACAACACTTACTAATATAGCAAAATTATTTGCGCTGCAAAAAAGGGCTATCCGAGCTGTATTCAACCTTACACTCAGCCAAGACACAGGGGAGGTTTTTAGAAAACACAAGTTACTTAAAATACAAACAATGTATGACAAAAAACTGGCTATATACATAAAGAATCAAATAAAAAACAGTAAAGAAACGTTTCAGAACACATATCTGCACATGCCTGGACTATATAACTTCCGAACAGCTAATTTCCATGTTTCAAAGTCCCGTACAAATTATGGCCACCAAATGTTGACATTTATGATACCGCGAGTTCTAAATGCTTATGCCCCGCTATTTTCTATGGCAATGGAAATACGAAGTGACCAAAGCTATAAAAGAGCCGTGCATGATATGCTACTTTAGTGACAGTGCTGTATAAGTAAACACCTTTGTATCTTTTTTGGTATCAAATCTGTATATTACTGCCAATTTAATTTTAACCTGCGTTTTTTTTTCTGTTCGAAGTCGGTTGCTGTCAAATGCCTTGAATGTTTGTTTTAATTTGTTGTTTGTTTTTGTATAGGAGGACAGGCCTTAGACAGGTGTTGTTTAACGCTTTTTGCCTGCTCGTCCTTGGTTTACGTATGCATTGTAAACCAAAAATAAACCAATAAAAAAAATTGCTTTTTTCCAAGCTGCTGGTATTTTTCCTTCCACCCATAGTTTATTAAAAAATTGTAGCAGAACTTCTACAGAGGGTCCAGATAGATGAGACAGCACTTCATAATGAATTTCATCAGGACCTGGTGCAGTTTGTTTACCTATAGACAGTACTCTCTGAATTTCCTGAAGTGTAATCAAATTATTGTAGGGTTCCTTTGTGCTGCCTGCCGTAGGGAGCCTTTGTTTTTCGATTGTGTTTTTGTATGCTAAGAATGACTGTGTGTAGTGTGGCGAACTAGAAACTGTTGAAAAATGTTGACCCATAATGTCTGCTTGTTCTTTAATGCTCGTCTGCACAGCAGCCATTTATTTTTCTAACCTGCTCCCACATTTTTTTTTATGTTATTGTGCTGTTTATGGAGGACACGTAACTTTGCCAAGAAGTTTTTTCAGCGTTACGACGTATATATCGGGCTTTAGCTTTTGCCTTTTTGAAACTTATGAGATTCTCGTGACATGTATACCTTCGAAAGACGCCCCAGGCTTTATTTTGATGTTTTTTCGCTATCCTACATTCTTGTGTCCACCAAGCCTTGCGGTTCTGGCGCACTACTCCTGTGGACTGGGGAATAGCTAGGCGTGCGGCATCGATGATACACTTCGTGAGATTTTCATTTAGTTCGTCTACGCTAAGTGTGTCGCGAAAATGCTTTGTAAACAGGCTTTTTCGCTGAATAATGCCCAGTCAGCTAAATGGAGCTTCCGTCGTCGTGGTTTAGTTGGGAGGATGGCAGGTGAGGATGATAGGCTAATAAAAACTGGTAGGTGATCACTCCCATACGGGTTGTCTAAAACATCCCATTTAAAATCGTTAAAAACAGATGGCGAACTAAAAGAAAAGTCTAAACAGCTCACTCTGCCAGACGTTGGGGAATAGTATGTGGCCTTTTCTGTATTTAAAAGACATATATTATCTGTGAGAATAAAATCTTCGATCATCTGAGCCCTAGTGTCACAGCGTTCGCTGCCCCAAAAAGGGGAGTGAGCGTTAAAATCCCCGACTACTAGATATGGTTCTGGCAGTTAATTGATGAGTTCATGTAGGTCACGGACTATTAATGTTATATGTGGAGGAAGATATACAGAACAGATAGTTATGGTTTTGTAGCTGGCAATGCTGACCGCAACTGCCTCCAGTTTTGTGTTGAGTATGATCTCTTGAGCAGGAACGCCGCTCTGAACGACAATCGCGACGCCTCCTGAGAGTTTATTTGCCTGCTCGCGATCTCGTCTAAATGTGTTATAATGGTTCAGGATATTCATGTGTTGTGGACCAAGATTTGTTTCTTGTAGACATAAAGCTACAGGCAACATTGACGCTAAAATATCTGTTATATCGTTGTAATTCTTCAACAGTCCTCTACAATTCCACTGAACTAGAAAAGCCATGTTTATGTTTGGGGTAGGAAGGATAAAGGGTTTACTTATTTTCTGGGCCCGTTATGAGGGCCCTGTCCTTCCGCTCAAGAGAGCTGTTCCGCCGCTGCAAAACAGGCGGGCTGGGGGTTAGATCCATCACCTCGTCAGAGGTGCTGGAAGACCGCGGCGAAGCCGCGGGTGTGTGGGTTTCAGGCCTCCCCCGACGGGGGGGAAGCCCTGCGGGATGCCGACCCATGGACCGGCGCTCCCTGCTTTGAAGATGACAGGGCAGCCTTCGCTGTCCCTGCCTGGGGCGTGAATGGCCCTGCCCTAGGCTCGGTGAAAGTGGCCGCAGCAGGTGCCGGAGTGTTGTGTGGTGCTACGCCCCTGCGCACGACATCAGCGAGGTTGGATTTTGCTGTGAAAGAGAAAGTGTTCGTAAGTGCGAATCGCTTTCTTGTTTCTCGAAATGATATATTTTCCTTTGTCTTTATGGTGATTATTTCCTTCTCCTTCTTCCAGGACGGACATGCCCTGGAGTACGCAGCATGGTCGCCTCCACAGTTAGCGCAGCGTAGAGCGGCGTCACATTCCTCAGAATGGTGGTCCTTTGACGCGCATTTCGCGCAAGTTTTCCGGCCGCGGCAACTCTGTGAGCCGTGGCCAAACCTCTGACAGTTAAAGCACCTTCGGGGGTTAGGGATGTAGTGCCTTACATTTACTTTAAGGTATCCAACGTCGATGCTTTCAGGCAATGTGCATGAGTTGAAAGTCAGGACCAGGTGTTTGGTATCTAATTCTTTGTTGTCCTTGCGGATTTTGATTCGGTACACATCAATGACGTTTTGGTCGGAAAGGCCTTCCAGCATTTCTTTTTCTGTGAGATGTAGAAAATCATTTTCTGAGATGACGCCACGGACAGTGTTAAGTGATCGGTGTGCAGTGATGGAGACAGGTGTGTCCCCAATAGACACTATGTTACAGAGTTTGGTGGTTTGGACATTGTCTCGGAGTTCCAGAAATAAATCGCCACTGGTCATTTTTGACACTTTGTAGCAGGGGCCCAAAGCTTCTGTTAAGCATTTCGATACCATGAATGGAGATAGAATTCTGGCCTGTTTATCTTCAACTTCACTGTGGATGACATGAAATTTGGCAAATGTTGCTTTCTTTTTCGAATAAAAGTTATCTGCTTCGTTCCGCCCTCTTTTGAGAGAGCGATCAGGTTTTGAAAGGGGGGGAGCCATAAAAAATTCAGGTTCTTCGGTCATGGTGCCAGCCACCCACCATGGAGCCCAAAGGGGAAGGGACAGGAACTTGCAAGCAAGTCCTGCCCACGCCAGCTGTACACCTTAACTATAACCTAATATGACTCAACTCAGGGTAGTTGGTCACACACGGTTAACCCTAGCCGCCTATGAAAAGTGAAAAAACTAAGAAGAGAGGAGGAGACAGGAGAGTTGTAAGAAAGAGATAGGAAAGTGAAAGATAGAGGGGAGGACAGGAAAAGGCGACTGCCGATTTCCTCCGGCTGGGTCAGGCCGGAGGTGCCGTCTACAGGAAGCTGGGGCCAAAGTGGTGTGTTGCCTCCGCCGAGGGGCCTTAAGGGTCCAAACGCTCGGCATCGGCTCAACCACCAGGATCCCCTTTTCCCCGGACACGGCGATGCCACGCACGGCTAAGCGCGGATGCTCGGGTCCGTGGTGACGCATTGTTCACCATCATCCCCCTGCGGGGATGTCCCTGCGGATGCTCGGGTTAACCCCGTGGTGTCGCCACTCACCAACGTCTGCATACTGCAGACGCCCCCCTGCGGGGACCACGTCTTTTGGGTCAGCTGCCGAGCACCATAACCACTGAGCCCCCGCGGTGGGGCACATTTTCTTTTCAGCTCACATTAACTCCTTTGTGCACTCAGGGTGGGATAACATGACAGTCCTGCTTGGCCAACCCAATTTTTCCAGCCCACTTCTGTTGGCCGACATGGACGCTGGGTCACTTTCCTAATGGGGCATAGAAGACTCACCTTGAAAGTCGTCTTGTTGAAACACCAGCTGCTGGCCTAAGACTTTCCTTTAGCTCCCTCGTTAACTTTGAAACTAGTCAAGCACGCATAATAATTTCACTTCACGTTAGAACGATTTAAAAGGAAATTATTTACCTCACTGGTATTTCAAAACACAATAACTAAAATAGTTTCAGTGCCTTGGTTCTCAGTCCAATATGCAGTTTCACCATTTGTCAAATCGCTATATCCTCTAGTTAAATATCAGGCTTCAATAATTCATATTTTACCCAACATTTTAGGAAGGCGGCTCAGGTCAGCAGGACAGAGATTTTCTTCAAACCAGCATTCTTTGGCAAGTTGTCAGAGAGAAAAGAAAGACATTTATTCTAATGTAAAACATGGTTCTGCACGAACAATACTTGGCTGTCTGGAACCGGCAATCACGTGGGTAAAAGGAGTTTCTTTTCTTCCCCAAAGTCAAAATAAAGCTAAATGCAATCAAATAATATGAGCCTACGTTTGGCCCTCCACAAGAGTGCTGCTCTTTATGGCGCACTCTTCTTCCGCTCAGTGAATTGTTGCTGGGAAGAAGCACACTGTTCTAAAGAATAGATGCTTCACTTTAAAGTGCCCCAAGAAAGCGATTGGAAAAATAACGGAGCCTGTTCTTACCTTTGGGTGAACTCCATGGTCCGGCTCGTACCGAATTGGTATTCAATGATGAAGGCAAAGTGAGACACGAGCATCATCTTTAAGGCCTTCGCTGGAGTGGACGCCTCAAAAACTGGCTGGCCGTCAGTGGTGACGGTAAAGGACTTCGCAGTGAGAAAGCTGCATCCTGCAGAAATATGGTACTGTTATGATGCGACTGTCACTGCACAAATTAACAGCACTGCCTTTAGCACAGGTGAATGGTGAGCAGGGTAGGTCTCTCAGGTCATCATCGGCAGCTGTCTCCTTGATGGTAAAGGCATAGTATGTGTTAACAGCAGTAGCCTTTATAAGAGCTGATTCAAATTTATGGTAAACGCACAATGTAGATGGGCATGTCTAAAATAGAAGTTAATGGCTGACTAGAAGCACTGAGAAAGCCTAAAAAACTGGAAGACATTACGTAGTTTAGTGCACAATTTTAAATTCTTACTTTTCTAGCTACTGAAGTTCCATAACAATATCCACTGTCGACAAGAAAAAAGTGGCTCAAAATGCGGACATACTTTGATTATGACACTCAGGAAAGTCTAGCGGCCTGGCTGAAATGAACAACGTGAATGGCAGTACCAAAAGAAGTGTTATGGCATGGATCTTTGTGGCTCTGTTATTACAGTTATTAGAGGATTGTTACTGCAGATATTTATGCAAGAGCTCAACTAATCATAACGCTTATCTCCAAAACTTTGTAGAAGAGGTATTCCTCCTCATCCAGTGAAGCAGGCAACAACAGCGGGGTGCCTTCATATTCAGCTGCAGCCGACGTTCTCTCAGACTTGGATGCCTCCTCTATTGACTTCAAGCACTTTTTGACGTTTTTCCTTTTTACCTGGCTGTGGGCATACCGAAAAAGCTGCTTTCCAACAGTTTGCAGGTTCTTGTTAAAAGCGTCTGAGATATTAAAGCCCAGCAAGACGTTGACGTGAGAATTCAGATGCCGCTCTTCAAACAAAAATGGTCAGTTCTGTTCGATATCCATTACGCTTCTTGATTTGTTGATCAGCAGTCTCTGTGAAGCGTAGGTTTCCAATATAAGCCGAGTGATAAGCACTTCATTGCGAAATGAAATCCGGAACTGATCCAGTAAGGAAGCTTTCTTTTCTTCCTGCCGTTCAGCTGTTTCACCTTCAGGTAACTTGGGCGCCCAAGACACAGTCTGCGGCGAGTGCTTGAGCTGCGTAAGCAGCCGTCTGACGAGTCATTGCTCGAGTACATGGTCTGTTCTGAAAGTAGTAGGACTCATTTTTTAAAACAAAATTTAGTCTAGAGAATAGTACAAACGATTACAATTTTTCAAGGTAGCACCCTTCTGCACCTACACGCTGCTGCCAATGAGTTTTACAGTTTTCGTACGCCTCCAGGAACGCCTGGACCTGAATGCTGTTTAGCTTCCTCGTCACGGCCTGTTGAACCGCCTCTACCGATCCGTGATGTTTCCCCTCGAGCGTCGATTTTATTCTCGGGAATAGAAAAAAGGCTGGCGGGGCCAAGTCGAGGCTGTAGGGGGGCTGAGGCAGCGTTGCCGCCTTGTGCTGGGCAAAAAATCGGGGTCCTCATTCACATGATGAAGAAGATCCTACCGGTTGGCCTTTTCCTCCTCTGACAACACTCCCGGCACCAAATTCGCACACGCTTTCCTCATGGATAAGTTTTCTGTCACGATCTCAAAAACTTGGATTTGAGGAATGCTCAAGTCATCAGCAATCATTCTGATACTCATTCTACGATCGCTGTTAAGTAAATGTTTCACTGGCTACACATTTTCGTAGGTCTTGCTGGTCGAAGGGCGTCTGGAGCGGTCGTCTTCCTCCACACTTTCCTTACCTTCTCGGAAAAGCTTATGCCACTCAAAAAACACCTGATCTACTCATGGAAGCGTCACCGTAGGCCTCCTTAATCATTTTGTGAGTCTCTTTGCCCGTTTTATCAAGATTTACTCAAAATGTGATCGCGTATCGCTGATCCAGTAAACGCTGGACGATTCTGCGTGACGAGATGTTTCGACAGGGGTTCGCAGTACAAGCGACCTCCTCTCTCCAACGGCCGAGAGCCTACTGCCGATTTTCCCCAGCATTCCCAATATCCCCCTTCAACGATCCTGCACGCGCAGACTACCTCTCCTCCATCCGTTCGCCCAGGAAAAAACCAGTCCTACTACTTTCAGAACAGACCCTGTATGTGCGGACAATGGAGGAGCTTTTCCATATCGCCGAGCCGACTACCTCAAACGACGAGCGTGTCGAAAGGGTTGTTAGGCAGGCGCATCCCACTTTTGCGGCCTACTTGCGTGGCGGTCGCTTTCGCGACCTGGACGATCTGGCTGCAAAGGCCAAGCGCATACAAGGCGACATCCTCGCCATGCGCGCCTACCGCCCTCCACCGCCTGCCAGCGAAGCATGGAGCAACGCTGCGCGTGGACAGGGGCTTCCTGCTATGCACGCTACGATTCCTCTGCCCAAGCTGTGTGCGCAGTCGGCGCGGACACCCGCGAAGAGTGGAAATTAACTGAACGCGCTCTTGACTCTTTTACTTTTCACCGGTGTGCAAGCAGTGCCACCGCTACTGCTAGTCCGAACAAAAGCCGAACCCCTGGGAAAGGCGGAGGACAAGGGGACACATTCCAGAAATGGTCGGAAGGCCGCTCATCGGGGTGCACCGGGCGGGAGGAGGCATTTCGAAGACGCGGAGACATGCCTGAACGCGGAGTGCGGTGCTTCTAATGTGGCGAGCTGGGCCATCTCTCTCGCCTGTGCACAAGTGAGCCCGTCCAGCATGGAAACAGGGTTGGGGGTCGGGTGTGAGGACAAACTCGACCGAGATAATTGCTGTTCCCTCTGTATGCCGTGCTGGCCTGCCCTCCCACATGCCAGCTCCGTTCATCAATGTCACAACTGCGGGTCGTGAAGTCGCGGCGCTTCTAGACACGGGGGCCAGTGCCTCCTTGTTTGGGGACGAAGTCGCCTCCCTCTTACAGCAGCGTTCCGTTCGTATGAGAGAGTGCCGAGCGACTTTTAGCCTTGCCAGCGGCGCCGCCCATGCGGCTGGCGCGGTGAGGCTGATGGTCAGATGGGCCGGAAAAGTGGGGTGCTTTCGCTTTATTCACCTTCCCGGACTGACTGTTCCCGTGATTCTTGGGCGCGATTTTCTTCGTAAGTCCCGGATCTTGGTAGACATTGCGAACGGTGGCTACCGGATTGGCCCCGTCTTGAAACCCTTCGCCAGCCCACCCTGGGCTCGTGTTCTTGCCCCCTCGGGGTGGGCGCCTCCTCCTCGCAGTGCTATGGTAAGCGGGGCCAACCCCTGGCCGGCCCCGACAATCGCGTCCGTAGGTCAGCGGAGGCGCGCGCCTGTGCAAGATGGAGGTGTCCACCCTTTGGTACCTAGTGCAGGTGCGCTGGATCGGGAACAGAAGGCTCGCATGTCGGGCTTGCTCTTCCGGTATGAAGAGCTGTTCACCGACGAGCCAGGTTGTACCGACCTGGTGCGCCACAAGATCGAGACCGGAGACGCGCTCCCCCTTGAAGAGCAATCACAGGCCAGTTCATCATCATCACCATCATCAGCCTGACTACACCCACTGCAGGGCAAAGGCCTCTCCATGTCTCTCCAATTAACCCTGTCCTTTGTCAGTTTCCACCACTGTACCCCCGCAAACTTCTTAATCTCGTCCGCCCACCTAACTTTCTGTCGTCCCCTGCTACGTTTGCTTTCTCTTGGAATCCACTCCGTTACCCTTAAGGACCAGCGGTTATCTTGCCTTCGCATTACATGCCCTGCCCAAGCCCATTTCTTCCTCTTGATTTCAACTAAGATGTCATTAACCCGCGTTTGTTCCCTCACCCACTCCGTCCTCTTCCGATCTCTTAACGTTACACCTATCATTTTCCTTTCCATTGCTCGCTGTGTTGTTCTTAACTTAAGCTGAACCCTCTTTGGTAGCCTCCACGTTTCTGCCCCATAGGTGAGTACCGGTAGGATACAGCTGTTGTATACCTTTCTCTTCAGGGATATTGGTAAGCTACCATTCATGATCTGAGAGAACCTGCCATATGCGCTCCACCCCATTCTTATTCTTCTAGTTATTTCTCTCTCATGATCCGGATCTGCGGTCACTACCTGCCCTAAGTAGACATTCTCTTACTACTTCCAGCACCTCGCTACCAATTGCGAACTGCTGTTCCCTTGCTAGGCTGTTCAACATTTCTTTGGTTTTCTGCATGTTAATTCTTAGCCCCACCGTTCTGATCTGCCTGTCTAACTGACTGATCATGCTTTGCAGTTCTTGCCCTGAGTGGCTTAGCAAGGCAATGTCATTAGCGAATCGCAAATTACTGAGGTATTCTTCATTAACTCTTATCCCCAACTGTTCCCATTCCAGTCCCCGGAATACCTCCTGTAAGCAGGCAGTGAAGAGCATTGGCGAGATCGTGTCTCCCTGCCTGACACCTTTCAGTATTGGAATTTTATTGCTGATTTTATGGAGAACTATAGTAGCTGCGCAATCGTTATAAATATCTTCCAATATTTTCACATAACACTCTTCTACACCCTGATTCCGAATGCCTGCATGACAGCTGAGGTTTCCACTGAGTCAAATGCTTTCTCGTAATAAATGAAGGCTATATATAGGGGTTGGTTATATTCTGCGCATTTCTCTATCACCTGATTGATAGTGTGAATGTGGTCTATTGTCGAGTATCCTTTACGAAAGCCTGCCTGATCATTTGGTTGTTATTTAGTTATATGGGGTTTTTTGTTGCATAAGCAGCTATGTGGATATCATGCGCCAAACACAAGGTTTGATGATGTTATGTTAAGTGTATAGAAGTTACATTATATTAAATTTAAAACATTGACTTTCTTTAGAAACTTACAAACAAGTGAAAACTCGACAAGTGTTTGCTCTCCTAAAAGCAAAGCGGGATGAAATGGAATGTGTTCATTGCAAAATACCGTAAAAAAAAATTTTTCTAAGATCTTCGAGATGTGAACAAGAAATTAAAATGTGATTTACTGTGAGCTCCTCACCACACATTTCACACGCAGGTTTGTCTTTTTTTGTTAATAAGAAGTTATGGGTGATGTGTGTGTGACCTATGCGTAAACGACATAAAATTACTTCGATAAAACGCTCTTTATGGCGGCATGATTTCCATTCTTTTAAAATGGGCTTTATGGTATGCAGCTTGTTGTGCCCTTCATTTTCCCAAGAAGCTTGCCACTTGGCTCTTAGTTTGCTATGCACTAACTTCATGTAATCCCTAGGAGGCAAATTCACATGTTTTATTTCCATGGTTCTGGTTTCTGCAGCACACATGTCGGCTCTCTCACTGTCCCTAATGCCAATGTGACTGGGAACCCAGCAGAATTTTATAACATGTTTTTGTGTTGTGACCTTTACTATATTGTGTATGATGCTTCCAATCAGTGGCCCCGTGGCATTTTTGGAGTTTAATGCTGTAAGTACGTTCAGTGAATCTGAATAAATGATGCTGTTTTTGATGTTTTCATTTGTTATTTCCTGTACTGCAACACTAATGGCATAACACTCCGCGGTGAAAACTGTAGCACATGAGGGCAGTCGTACTGCATTTTCATTTTTTCCTTGTATTACTGCGCTTCCTACATGAGCATGAGTGTTTGACCCGTCAGTATAAAAGGACGTGTAATTTCTGTATTTTTGTTGTAGTGCTAGATATTCTTGTATTATATGGTCGTGTGGTGTACAGGTTTTCCTGAGGCGTGTTAGTGTGACGTCACACACTGTGGGGAGAGTGTACCACGGTGGTAGCGCTTCGTGTCTTGGGGCAATATTTTTGATTTCGTTTAGTATGTTCAGAGTTCGACATTTTTCTTCGAAGCGCAAGAGCAACGGCTTAATCGCATGGGGCTTGTTGTTGAAGAGTATTCGGGATGGGCATTTCGTGACAATTGGGTAACAGAGATGTTTGGGCTGAGAAAGGATTTTGAGGATGTATGTACAAGTTAGTGCAGTTCTTCGATCTTCTAAGGAAGGTTCATTAGTTTCCACATACAGACTTGCTATTGGTGAAGTTCTGTAAGCACCGGAAGACAACCTTAAACCAAGATTATGGACAGGATCCAGTCGTTTTATGTAGGACGGTCTTGCTGAGCCATATACTATAGACCCATAGTCTAACTTAGAGCGAACCAGAGAACGATATATATGTAACAGACATGCCCTATCAGACCCCCAGCGTTTTCTTGATAGTAGTTTCAGTACATTTAGGGCCTGGGAAGCTTTTTTCTTTAAGCTATTTATATGTGGCAAGAAAGTGAGTTTTTTATCGAAAGTTACTCCTAGGAATTTATGCTCTTGTTTGACAGGTAGTGGGGTTTGGTTTAGATATAGTGTGGGGTCGGCCTGTAGGCCTCGTCTCAAAGAGAAAAGAACCGCTACTGTTTTCTGAGGAGAAAATCTAAATCCGTTTCTATCTGCCCAGGTAGCCAGTTTATTTATTGTTATTTGTATCTGTCGCTCACAAGTAGGTATGCTGGAAGACGTGCATGCTATTTGGAGGTCATCTACGTAAACTGAGTACATTATGGATTTTGGGATTACTTTTCCTACTGAGTTCATTTTGATGATGAATAAGGTGGTGCTGAGGATGCACCCCTGGGGTACGCCAGTTTCTTGTATAAAAGTGTTAGAGAAGGTTGTGCCTAGGCGGACTCGGAACGTGCGGTTGGTCAGGAAGTCGCTCAAACAGCTCAGCATCCTGCCGCGGATATCTAGGTCCGCTAGGTCACGGATAATACCGAACCTCCACGTGGTACCGTAAGCCTTCTCCAGATCGAAGAAGACCCCGATACAATGTTGGTTGTGGATGAACGCTTCCCGGACTGTGTTCTCGAAGCGGACAAGGTGATCGGTTGTGGAACATTTCTTTTTAAACCCGCATTGGTGTATATCTAAAAGTTGCCGGGACTAAAGTACGAAGGTTAGTCTGATGTTTAGAATGCTTTCGAATGATTTTGCTACACAGCTAGTGAGTGCTACTGGCCTGTAACTGGTGGGACTAGTTGGTGGGTTCCCAGGTTTTAGGAAGGGTACTATGATTGCTTCTTTCCATGTTTGGGGAATTTCTCCACTCATCCATATTTTATTGAAAAATTTTAGGAGAGCCTCTATGGCAGTCTCAGAGAGGTGAGCAAGCATGGCATAATGTATATTGTCTGGGCCTGGTGCTGTCATTTTACCGGATGTTAGTACTGTGTTTAGTTCCTGCATTGTTTAGTTTATGTTTAGTTTATGGGGTTTAACGTCCCAAAGCGACTGAGGCTATGAGAGACGCCGTAGTGAAGGGCTCCGGAAATTTCGACCACCTGGGGTTCTTTAACGTGCACTGACATCGCACAGTACACGGGCCTCTAGAATTTCTCCTCCAAAGAAATTCCAGCCGCCGCGGCCGGGATCGAACCCGCGTCTATCGGGTCAGCAGCCGAGCACCATAGCCACTGAGCCACCGCGGCGGCAGTTCCTGCATTGTAATAAGCTGATTATAGTCTTCGTGTATGCATGTTCCAAAGGGAAGTTTTTGTTTTTCTACTATTGTTTTGTGCTTTTGAAATGTTATTGTGTAGTTGGATGAGCTTGAAACTGTGGAAAAATGCTCACCCAATATGTTTGCCTGCTCTTCTAATGTTGTTCGAGTACCGGGTGTTGTTCACATTGGAAATGTGAATGGAGTAAAATTTCCTGTGAATTTCCGCACCTGCTCCCACATTTTCTTTGATGATATTGAGCTGTTCATGGAGGATATGTACTGTTGCCATGATGTCCTTTCTGCGTTGCGTCTAGTGTATCGTGCTTTGGCCCTAGCCCTTTTGAAGATGAGCAGGTTTTCTGCAGTGGGATATCTGCGAAGGTTGCTCCAAGCCTTGTTTTCCTGCTTTTTAGCCAATGAGGATTCATTTGACCACCAAACTTTATGTGTTTTTCGTGCAATTTCAGACGTTTGTGGGATGGCTTCTATTGCTGCAGATATTAAGCATGTGACAAATTTTTCATTTAGTTCTTCTATAGTAAGGGTTTCGGCATATTCTTTTTCTAGTGTGGCCTTCGTTCTGAAAAGTGCCCAATCGGCGAGGTGAATTTTCCATCGCCGTGGCTTCGTAGGGAGGATGAATGTAGCTGATGTTAGTTTTAAAACCGTAGGTGTCACTTCATCGGGGGTCATCTAAAACATCCTAAATAAAATCATTAAAAAGAGATGGTGATGCAAATGCAAAATCGAGGCAGGTCATTTTTCCAGAGCTGAGGCAGCAGTGCGTCGCTTTTCCCGTGTTCATTAAACATATGTTATTTGAAAGAACAAAATCCTCAATGAGCTGACCCCTGGAATCAGTATGCTCACTTCCCCAGAATGAGGAGTGTGCGTTAAAATCCCCTATTATTGTTCCAGAAGTACTTCTAGGTCATGCATGGCTATTGTGTTGTGTGGTGGTATGTACACAGAGCATATTGCTATTGTTTTATGGCTAATGATGTTTACTGCGACCGCTTCAAAGTTCGTCTTTAATGATACCTCTCTTGCAGGGACATTGCTTTGCGTAATGATAGCGACGCGTCCTGAGAGTCGGCTAGCTTGTACTTGGTCTTTCCGGAAAATATATTTTTTTAAGATGTTTGTGTGCTGTGGCCCAAGGTTCGTTTCTTGCAGGCACACAGCTGTAGGTGCCATTGTTTTGAGCATATCGGTTATGTCTGTAGTTTCTGTGTAGACCTCTACAGTTCCATTGTATTAGATACGCTATTGTGAGAAGTTGGGGATTGGGGAAAGTTGCTTATTCTCAGGAGCAGTGATTCGTGGTTTCCCTTTTTTCTCTAGGGAGTCTCGCCGTCGCTGCAGCGGAGGCGAACCAGGAGTTGTATCCATCGCCAATTTCGTGGCGCCGGATTTCCGCGGAGAATCCGCGGATGCGTGTGTTTTAGATGTCAGCGGACTTTCGCTGACATCCATCTCCTCCACGGTGGACGTGGAGGATGCTTCTTGTTTGCGATGGCCCATGGCCTTCGCATTCGTCTTCTTTGTTGGCACCACTGAACCAGGCTCTGCTCCTGGGGCAGAGTCTCTTGGGCCAGCAGGTGCCTTCTTAGAGGGGTGGGGTAACACGTCCAGTTCAGCAGAGCTGTTCTGGGTGTCTGTCGCCGAGGATGCCGCTGCTGAAAGTTGGGCCTGAGGGCCTCCAGCGAGGATCGCGTGGTCTTCTCGCGAAAGTTTCAGCCCTGTGAACTATACCACCGACTTCTGTGGTGGGGACTTGGGTGTTGACACCAGGTCCACCGGATAGACCTGTGTGCTGACAGAAACTGAAGGCGGCGGCCGTCCCCGCGTCACCGCTTCAGAGTATGTCCCTTTCTGTTGGAAAGAGACGCGTTTTTTTGCTTCAAGGTAGGACAGGTTTTCTGTGGTCTTCAAAGTTATAATTTGTTTTTCTGTTTTCCAGACTGGGCACGACCTGGAGTACGCGCCATGTGCTCCATTGCAATTGACGCATTTTGGTGTGCGTTCGCATCTTTCTTCTGTATGTGCGTCTTCTGCGCATGTGACACAAGTGGGTTTACCTCGGCAAGCCAACATGCTGTGTCCAAAGCGCTGGCACTTGAAACATCGTCTCGGATTTGGTATATATGGGCGAACTTTACAATGGAGGTATGCGGCGTGGATGGAGTCAGGCAGAGTTGTGCCATTGAATGTTAGGACAATGTGTTTTGTCTTGATTTCAGCATTGTTTCTCCGGATGGTTATTCGTCGGGCTGCTATTACTCCTTGTTGAGCTAGTTCTTCCATTTCCGCATCGGTACTCTGTAGGAGTTCATATTCAGATATGACGCCCTTCGAGTGGTTCAGGGTGCGGTGCGGGGTTACCTGCACACTCACTTTTCCAAGATTCTGTAACGACATCAGTTTGATACTTTGTTTTTTTGGTGTTTACTTCTACAAGGAGATCTCCGGTTCGCTGCTTTTTTGCTTTGTAGTCTTTGCCTCCACAGCTTTTTAGGGTGTTGGCGATGACAAATGCAGACAGGTTGGCTACCGGTTCATCATTGTTTCAGTGAACCATAAAAACCTTCGCAAACATTTCTGGCTTCTGTGGATTCAATTTCTTGACATCGGTGGGACCCCTTTTTGGGGGCCGATCAGATTTTTTTTCAGATTTATCCATACGGCATGTATAAACTAAGGGTTCCTGACACTTTGTCGCCTCTGATTCACCCGTATACACAGAGGAAGGTCCCGGGACTCCCCGCCTGGTAGACATGCGAGGAGCCCATCGGCCGAGGATTGACCACTTCCTCGACCGCCACCGTTCAAGGTTTCTTCCCTCCACCTTTCAACCTATCGCCACAGTACGGATGACAGCTTCGGTATGGGGGCTAAGGGTCCGTGGTGGCGCCAAGCACCAACACCTCGTTACACGAGGTGCCCCTGTGGGGCCACTGATCGCCTCATGCAATTATAGGTTCCAGTGAACAAGCAGGTTGATGATACTTTTTGATGCGAACGTGTATTTTGTGTTGTTGAAGAGGGGCAGCTGAGTAATGGTGTGAAATCAGTGCGTGATCAGCTCCGACACACTGCCGAGGTGCGCCGAACAAACTTGCAAGGGCCCTGATGAGGGTTTTGTTCAGAACGGAGGGAACGAAAGGGAAATGTCTTTTGGGAAAATTATGCAATGTAGATTAGGAGAGCCCACCAAATGCTGTGATTGCTAAGTACTTTCCTGAGATCTGATAAAAGTTAGCTCACCATTGTGACATTGGCTTAAAGCGACACTCAGGACAACACCAGTGATACGTTGTTAATAAAAATGGTTTTCTGGCTTTTTCTTTTGGTGTTGACGTTTGCCCGGCAGCAAAAGATGCATTTACCGGCGTCAGGAAATTTGGCTTCAAAATCATCCAGCCAGTCGACTCAAACTCATGATGACGTACCAAAAAGCACGTGTTACCACAATTTTGGAGCGAATGACAGTATCTGTGCGGTCCATTTTATTTGAGAAATTCGCCGGTGCTTGCAGCCTGCTTGAGAAACCTTTCTCCGGAGCTCTTCTCTACCGCCGACAGGGCGTACGCCAGACTGCAGGAGCTGCAGACCATACTGTGGCACCTAGGAGCCAACCTCAGGGCTCGGTGCAATGCAGACAACCCGCACGGCTGTGAATTGCGGAAAAAGATCGAAAAATGGATCACAGCCTTGGTTCCGGTCAATGTGCAGCTCGGGATATGATACAGCTCTGGAGAAATCGTCGTCGTCATCTCCCAACGAAAGTGAGACTTCACGGATCGCCGCGACCGCATCCAACGTCCGGCGATCCTCTTCCATTGGCTGCTCACGAATCACAGCTGCGTGACTGCGCTCCGAGTGGTAGATTGGAGCGTGTTTGATTTCACGAGCTACTTATCCCTTTTCTGAGACTGCTTGCACGAGTGCCCTCGCATAAGGAGCCTACAGTTGTGTGTGGGATTGCGTTAACTTTCGCATGGCGAGCAGCTTTTAAATGCGATGCTCTCCCTGCCCGACCTCGTTGAGGTCACCTCTGGCATAGTCGACGCCATCGGCAGTGAAGGAAATGCCGACAATCTCCTGGGAAAGCTGATCGCGGAAAGTTCCAAGCTATATAGTTTCGCAGTCGAGCGATTTGTTGATGGGTCAATACGGATGTCGTGCATCACAGCAGCGCTCAGGAGGAACGCGGCCATCAGCGACTTCTGCCTGGACGTGACCATGTTAAAAAAAGAAGAATATTATCCTTTCTATGAAGTTGTAAAACACCACAGCTCACTTCACTCACAGCAATTGGTCGCGACGCACGAAACGACCACCTTGAGTATGTCTGCGGGAGCATCGAAGACACTGACTACCTTACAGCTGACCAAGTTTCGCGCTGAAATCAGTGAACTTTGGTCCCTGGCGAGGTCTGCCTAGTGTCGAGACGCTGCAAGAGTTGGCAATCGTTTCCTTCTCTGTGCGGTTCTCAAAGGAGACGCGTGAGCTAATCTCGGGACCACGATCCCATTTTCCACATGGTGCATACCCTGATGTCACTGCGGAAGCTATGCTGCCTTTCGCTCTCACCACACATAACGAGCGGTTGTTTTTTCAGGCTTTGGACGCAAACGATTCAATCGAAGAAGTGCAATTCCGCGGCTAGTAGCGGCCGCACCGCGTTACTCGCGTCACTAGCGACACTGCCAACTGCAGCGGATGAGAAATCGAAATACCTGATAAATACAACCCGCTGTCGCACACGATGTTCGCGGGAGAGCAAATTCGTAGCAGGTACGTAGGTGTCGAAGCCTGTGCTGAAACAATCTGCTCTTTTCGGTCGCTAAGCATGTACCACCACCTGTCAACCCTGACAGTGACCCAGGGAGGCAGTAAGTACACCATTACAGCCGAGCAGGCTGAAACTTTCATTCAGTTCTTGACGGAGACAAAGTCCGTGAACGAAGTGGAAATGAAGTTGTCTGCAAAGGCCGCGCAGTCCCGCGTGCTTCTGGATGCACTCAGGCGCAACACCAGTGTCAGGGTCCTCGTCATTGAGCGCTGGTGTCGGTTTGGGCGAGGCGCAGGACTTCTCGTCGATGTAGTCTGCTCCATCAAGAGGCAACGCGCTCTCACGTACAATCTGGAAAAAAGGGGAAAGACGTCTTGGGTTGTAAGGGATCGATAGTGTACGCGGGGTCATCGGGACCGGTAATTCTTCCTCACGACCCTACCAGCTGCCGTCTTCAATGGACGCCACCGGCGTGAGGGGTGGGGGGGCGGCCGGGGCGCTCAAAGCGAAGCCTCTCCTTTCTCGGAACCCGGCCGCTCGCGAATGCGCCGGGAAGTACGGGTGTCCCCCCCCCCCCCCCCCCCCCAGTACCGATTCGCGGACGTGCTGGCATGAATGTGTATTTGTGTTTGTTTTTATTTTTATTATGTGGTGAAGAGAATGTTCTACCCCGCACGTGCTGGCACGACTGTGCGTTTATGTTTGTTTTTGTTTTTATTTTGATATGGAGAGGGTGGTTTACCTTATAGAAGCTGGAGGACTGGCCATGCCCTTGAAGAACCAATCATGTTAAGAGTGCAACATGATTGGAAGCTACTAAAGGTGGGCCGGGCCTGTAGGTGTTTAAAACCGGGCCCAGGAGCCGGAATAGGGGTTCTGCGCTAAGGTCAGGTGCTATGCGTCTTCGGCTATGCCGAGTAGGAGCCTCCCCTAGTGTTAGCCAGTTCCACTTTTTGTTGCTTCCTCTTTTTGTAGCTAAATTTGTCTCCAGTGCCTAAATTTGTATGTGATTGCAAATATCTGTATATAAATCTTCAAGTTTCCCTTGATCCCTGCGTGTCAACTCATCGCAAGACCCTCTCTGACGGGGCACCCCTGGTGCGAAGATCACGATTCAGTCTTCTAACCTATAAACCGTCTGTGGCGGGGCACCTCTGGTGCAAGGAAGAAGAAGAACCTCAACTTTCCTTGGGTGTTCTTAAGCAAGCTCGCCTAGACCATGCAGACCAACTACACCACCCTTTCGTTGAAGGTGTCTTCATTGCATGCTGCAGCAAGACACCTGGACCGTTTTAGCAAATTCTTGCATACAACAATGCACGAGAGACGAGAGCCCCGACGGTCTTCCCGGCCTCGATGCGCTGCCTTTTTACTGCTGGCTGCACTTGCGCCAATATCTGCGCGTGGCTGCTGCGGCAGACCAGCCTGAATTGTGCTAGAAAGCTGCTTCCTTATCAACTGTACATATGTTGATATGTCACCTGTACATATGCTAACATGCAAATGTGTAAATAGATTTATTGCCCAGTGTACCTCTCCCTCTATCCTTTCCAACTGTCCCCTCACATTTTTCATTTCACTTCCACACTGCCTGTTATCTTTTATTTCCGCTGCCCCAGCTCAGGCGCTTCCCGCAGCGATAGCAGATACTGGGGATAGCAAAAATCTTTTTCCATTTATGTTTTATTAAACTCTTACTACTACTACAATTATGTGTATAATCAGTCGCTTTTGAGGGCGGCGTCCCGAAAAAATGGAACAAATGTCTTAATCATTGTATCTGCTCATGTCTTGCTCCTATGGTCTCTGGAGCCGAGAAGTACTCCAAAAAACATTTTATGAACCGTCATGATACTGATTATTTATGAAATGCTCGAAGATTCAGCATTTTTTTGCGTACTTATGTGTACTTTGCCACGATGACAGATCTTTTTGATATCGCGCATAAGAGCTCAGTTTGAGCCCCACTTTTTTCTCCGGTCGAGTCGACAGCCAAAACGGCCGTGTACTCTAGAAGGAGAAGCCTTGAGCGCGTGTACATGGTCGCAACCTTTTTGACTCCTCGTGGCTTCACATGAGGCCGTGGTTCTGACTTTCGGTCGAGGTAGCCGCATTTTGCAGAGGAAGAAGGTAGGAACGCTCCTGTCTAAGAAACAAATGTAGATTGAAGAACCCCCATTGGCTGAATTCCAGCCATCCTAAAACAATGAAATATATCAGCGGAGTACCGGCGGGCTTTATATTTGCCGTGCAAAAAGACGCGTGGACAAAATAGCACTTTTACCCACCAGGCTGCAGGCAACAGGCTTTAGCAAAAGACGGAAGTGTATGGCCATAAATCACTTGCTTCAATGATTACGTGCAGGACCAAACGCAGGCAGCTGATGGTAGGTTACCATCGCTTGGAGTCAGCCGTCCCGGTGCTGCCTGCGTTGTAGCCACCTACCGTATCGTGAGTGTTTAATGTTCTATGCAATTTGTGCACACGGCAAGCAGCTCTCCCTTGTGAATTGCTAATACGAAACACTCAGTTTTTCTACTTACAGTAAACGGCACCTTTTGTAAAACGAACGTCATCCGCCAAATTACTTCCATTAATCACAGGCGCCAGTAACAAGGCTGGATGTCCAAGAAAGAAGAATTGACAACTGGGTGCACATAACATTCCAATTTGCTGAGAAGCCAGCCCACGACTGTCACGCAGAAGATAAAATGCATCGCATGATTACTTAAAGTACAACAGTACGGTAACTTATGAATATCAAAGGAACTGATGGAACATTTAAAAGGAAACCATCTCCCAGCGCTTGTGCTCTTCCCTTGGACAAGAACGCGAGTGCAGGAGCAAATATTTCTGGATCAAATGAGCGAAGGCCCGAAATGCTTCGTGGCGCACTATGCCGGTCCGGCGCGTGATCACGGATGGTGCTCGGGCATTGCTCCTTGTCGCTAACAAGCGTACATTTCTCTTCCTTCCTGTTGCCGCCACCTGTTTTTTTTTTTTTACTTTCCGCTAGGAGCTGCTATACTCATCGGCACCAGCAGATATGTTGCTCGCTTTGACACAGCCGTTTCCCGCGGTCTTCATAACATTAGTAGCGCGTCCCATTCCTTAGCAGTTCGCCAGGTAGGCCCATATGGGCACACTTCATTTTTACCAATCTTACGAGCATCAAACAAGGGCGCACCGAAGAAGTAATTACTACAGAAAAACGTAAATCACAACGATGCAGTGAAACAACAGGCAAAGAATATGCGAATGAGAGCAAACAGCCTAAAAAATGGCATTACGTCGATGCCATGTCATACTTATCATATACGGTCCGGAGCATATATTTCACTTCGAAAAAATAGGTCAGCTGTTAGCCTAGCCTTCTCGGATTCTCTTATCATGTCGGTCCATTTATTCCGGTGAATATATGGGGAGGGAACACGCTCCTGAAACCGCGAAAGGTTAATTCAGGAGTGGCGCATGCATTCATCGCTATGAGGCGGTCGATAAACCCCCCAGGAGGATAGCTGATTTGGTCATTCGACTTCGCTTCAGCCATGCAAGTCAGGCTGCCTCTCCTTCGCAACGTCGTCCTTACAATACTCACCTTTAATACTGGACAATGCGGCTATTGCGGGACAAAGATGCACCGAGGAGGAATGGAAACCAATGTACGCATTGGGTCAGTAATGTATTGAGAGCTATCATGCTCAGATCATCTCCAAGCTTTCATCTCTTCTTTGGTCTCTAGCTTTTTCCTTTGCCAATTGTGGCATAAAGCTATCGCAATTTTGAGAAGGGTAACACCATGTCACCACTGCGTAAAGGAGGAGGCACATGGCGGATGTAACGGCAGACGCTTCAGTTGTTTTCCGTCGAACCCCAGCATGTAAAGTATCTTAATAATAACATCAATAGAATAATAAAAATTATAGGGACAGTTAAGCTCCCCCTTTAATGGTATGAAGCGATTGCATTAATGGTTTTCATCAGGAGTTTCTCTTCACTTAGAATCACTGTGCTTGGTGTAAAGTCACGCATTTATCACAATAACCACAAACGCTTCCAAATTTTTTGTGTGCAATCCTTCCACGCTGCAGTTTACGCGCATAATGTTGCTTCTACTCGCACGCACGCACTCGCACACGCACACACACAAGCGCACACGCACACGCGCACACACACGCACACACACACACACACACACACACACACACACACACACACACACACACACACACACACACACACACACACTTAGTAGTGCTCACTGCATTACACAAAAAAATCAGGCCAAGCATTGTGAGAACCCTGAAGCAAAGTGTCCAATGCCCTTGCAGTTCTAACCTATTTGAACTTTTTAGATGCTAAGCCATATGTCCTGCTTTGTTACGGCCTTTCGCGAACGATGTCCTCATCACATATTGATTTGTGTCGAGTGAACATGATTGAAGGATGTACTTTCGTACGAAAGAAAAAAGCAACGTGAGGTGTCCTCATACTTCTATTTCATACTAGACAGGAAAACACCCTCGCAAAGCTTTCATTGCTAACACATAAAGTCCTAAGCTACAAAATATTGATGCACACTTCACAATCACTGTAACCAAACTGCAGGCTGGAGGCGAAGTGTTTCAGGCCTGTGTTCTGTGCCATTTGAATGCACGTTAAAAAAGCCTATGTGGTGAAAATTCTCCAGAGCCCTCTAACACACCACCCCTCATAGCCTGACTTGCTTTGGGACGTTAAACGCCATAAACCACAAAAAAACCCGAACAAGTGGCACACTATAAAAAGAAATTCCAAACAGAACACTTATAAACAAACAATGAGTAACTTATTAACCTTTTGGAAATATAATTTTATTCTGGCACCTAACGTGGGCATTGAGGAAGCTTCCATACATTAAGCTTTTGCATACCTGTTGCAATATCTGCTGCAATGTTCATGAAAGTTGGGTTCACAGCAAACTTTGCATTTCATTCAACTGTGCGCCGCTCTAGCACCGGCTTTCTTGCAGGCGTCCTGGTGTGACAAATGCTAGCAGGGATTATTCATACGAAATTTGAGACTTGCGGCAAATTAAATATTTTTAGCTACCCAGCTAGAAGTTGTCCTTAGTTTTTTTGTGTTTGTTGTTCCTCCATGTATTTCTCAAGCTTCAAATGTTGAAGGAAGTGTACGAGTGCAGTTTCCCCACATAGAACTTGTTTGAAAGCGGCAGGATGATCGCGAAGTACACGAAGCTGTTGGCCAGTATGTGCTTTCTGGCTAGATTGCAGATTTCTACATAATCTGTGCTCTCTTTTTTTGTAGATAAGAAAAAAGGAAGGATAATTTCAATCTAGTCCTCAGCTCTCCTACTCATCATTTCGGCAAATTGCTTTACACCAGAGCAATATGCGACGGCTTGCCTCACGCCAATATAGGTTGTAATGAACAAGCAGGTCGTTGATACTTTCTGATGCGAACGTTTCCATTGTATTGTGCTGTTGTAGAGCTGCAGCTGAATAATGGTGTGAAATCAGTGCGTGATTAGCTCCTACACACTGCCGAGGTGCGTGAAACGAACTTGCAAGGGCCGTGATGCGGGTTTTGTTCAGAACGGAGGAAATGAAAGGGAAATGTCTTTTGGGGAAAGGACGGAATGTAAATTTGGAGAGCCCACCAAATGCTGTGATTGCTAAGTACTTTCCTGAGATCTGACAAAAGATAGCTCCCCGCTTTGACATTGGCTTAAAGGGACACTCAGGAGAACACCAGTGATACGTTCTCACTAAAAATGGTTCTCTGGCTTTTACTTCTGGTGTTGACGTTTGCGCGGCAGCCAAAGATGCATTTACCAGCCTCAGGAAATTGGGCTTCAAAATCATCCAGCCAGTCGACTCAAACTCATGATGACGTACCAAAAAGCACGTGTTACCACAATTTTGGAGCGAATGACAGTATCTGTGCGGTCCACTACACATTTCACTTGAGAAATTCGCCGGTGGTTGCGGCCTGCTTGAGAGACTTTTTTCCGCAGCTCTTCTCTTCCGCCGACAGGGCGTACGCCAGACAGCAGGAGCTGCAGACCATACTGTGGCGCCTCGGAGCCAACCTGAGGGCTTGGTGCAATGCAGACAGCCCGCACGGCTGCGAATTGCAGAATGAGATCGAAAAATGGAACAGAGTCTTGGTTCCGGTCAACGTGCAGCTCGGGATACGGGACAGCTCTGGAGAAATCGTCGGCGTCATCTCCCAACGCAAGTGGGACTTCACGGAACGCCGGGACCGCATCCAACGTGTGGCAATTCTCTTCCATTGGCTGCTCACGAATCACAGCTGCATGACTGCGCTCCGAGTGGAAAATTTTAGCGTGCTTGACTTCAGGCGCTACATATCCCTTTTCTGTGAAGGCTTGGCCAAGTGCACTAGCATAAGGAGCCTACAGTTGCGTGCGGGAGTGCCTTCACTTTCACATGGCGAGCAACTTTTAAATGCGATGCTCTCCCTGCCTGAGGAGGTCATCTAGCACAGTCGACGTCATCGGCAGTTAAGTGAAGCGCCATCAATCTCCCGGCAAATCTGATCGCGGAATGTTCGAAGCTACATCGCTTCGCGGTCGAGCGGTTTATTGATGGGTCAATACGGATGTCGTGCATCACAGCAGCGCTCAGGAGCAACGCGGCCATCAGCGACCTCTGCCTGGACGTGACCATGTTGAAAAAAAAAAAAGATTATTATCCTTTCGGTGAAGTTCTAAAACAACACAGCTCCCTTAAATCGCTGCACCTGGTCGCAACGCATGAAACGGGCACCTTGAGTGTGTCAGCGGTTGCAAGAGTTGTGGGAGCCTCGAAGTCACCGACTACCTTACAGCTGACGAAGTTTCGCGCAGAAATCAGTGAGCTTTGGTCCCTGGCGAGGTCTTTACCCAGTGTCGACACGCTGCAAGATTTGGCCATTGTTTCCTGCTCTGTACGGGTCTGAAAGGAGACGCGTGAGCTAATGTCAGGAACAGGACACGAAGGTGAGTTGTACCCTGGAGTTCGCATTTCTGAGCAGCCCCTTTTCCACATGGTGCGCACCCTGACGTCGCTGCGGAAGCTCAGGCTGCCAGTCGCTCTCGCCACAGAGAACAGGCGGTTGTTTTTTCAGGCTTTGGACACAAATGACTCTTTTCAAGAGGTACAATTCTCAGGCTGGCAGCGGCAATACCGAGTCACTCGCGACACCGGCAACGGCAGCGGATGGGAAATCGAAAGAGCTTATAAATACAAGCCGCTGTTGCACACGATGCTCGCGGGAGAGCGAATTCGTAACATTTAAGTGCTTGTGGAAGGCTGTGCTGAAATATTCCGCTCTTTTAGGCAGCTATGTATGCTCCACCACCTGTAAACCCTGGCGGTGACCCAGGAAGGCAGTAAGTACACGATTACAACCGAGCAGGCTGAAACTCTCGCTCAGCACCTGATGGAGCCAAAGTCGGTGAACGAGGGGGAAATGAAGTTCTCCGGAAGGGCAGCGCAGTCCCGCTTTCTTCTCAATGAACTCAGGCACAACACTAGCGTCAGGGTCCTCGTGATTGAGCGCTGGTGTCGGTTTGGGCCAGACACAGGACTTTTCGTCGATCTAGTCTGTTCCAGCAAGAGGCTTCGCGCTCTTACATACGATCTGTAAAAAATCGGAAATACTTGTCGGGTGTTCTACTGCAAGCTCGCCAAGGCCATCCAGACCAACTACACCATCATTTAGGGAAGGCGTCTTAATTGTATGCTGCATCTGCACCGGGACCGCATTTAGGAAATTCTGGCACGCAACAATGCGTTGCCGTTCCGCACCGCATGGTTTGTTACTGGCCGCACTGTCGCCGAAAGGGGCACAGAGGCTCTCGAATTGCTCGGTTCGGACCCCGCGGTAGACTCCAAAGTTGGAGAAATGCCGTCGGTCGGTGATAACGAAGCCGAGGACGCGATTAGACGAAAGCCCCATGGTCTGGACGACATGAACGCCTTCATGAGAGCCGCCGGCGTTGGCCGGGAATGCGTCTACGACGAGAGCCCCGAGGGTCTTCTCGGCCTCGATGCGCTGCCTTTTTATTGCTGGCTGCACTTGCGCAAATAACTGCGCGTGGCGGATGCAGTAGACCAGCCTGAATTGTGGTAGAAAGCTGCCTTATTAACTGTACATATGTTGATATGTCACCTGTACATATGCTAATATGCAAATGTGTAAATAGATTAATTGCCCAGTGTACCTCTCCCTATATCATTTCTAACTGTCCCTTCACCTCTTTCATTTCACTTCAATACACTGGCTGTTCTCCTTTATTTCCGCTGCCCCAGCTGAGGTGCTTCCCGCAGCGATAACAGATGCTGGGGCCAGCAAAAATTTTTTCCTTCCATTTATCATGTTTTATTAATCCACTTACTAGTAGTACAGTTCCATCTATCATCAGTCCATTGGAGGGGAGCGTCCCCACAAAATGCCAGAAATTTTCTTTAATCATTGCATCTGCTCGTGTCTTCCTGCTCGTGTATCTGCTCGTGTCATAGGACTGATTTAGAAAATGCCCGAAAAATCAGCATTTTTCTGTGTACTTCATGTGTACTCTGCCACGATGTGATTTTTTTTTATACCGCGCATAAAAGAGCTCAGTTTGGACTCCCACTTTTTTCTCCGGTCCAGTCGATGGCCAGAAGCGCCGTGTACTCCAGAAGGCGAGGCCTTCAGTGCGTGTACATGGTCGCAACCTTTGACTCCTCGTGGCTTCATATGAGGCCGCGGTTCCGATTATCGGTCGAGGTAGCCGCATTTTGTCCAGGAAGAAGGTAGGAACGCTCTTGTCTAAGAAACAAATGCACATTGAAGAACCCCCAGTGGCTGAATTCCAGGCATCCTAAAACAATGTCGTATGGCACCGGAGTACCAGCGGGCTTTCTATTTGCAGGGCAAAGAGACGCGTGAACAAAATAGCGCTTTTGCCAACCAGGCTACGCTGCCAGGCAACAGGGTTTAGCAAAAAGACGGAGGTGTACGGCCATAAATTACATGCTTCAATGATTACGTGCAGGACCAAACGCAGGCAGTTCATGGTAGATTACCATCGCTTGGAGTTAGCCGTCCCGGTGCTGCCTGCGTTGTAGGCACCTACCGTATCATGAGTGTTTACATTCCTGCGCATTTTGTGCACACGACAAGCAGCGCTCCCCTGTGAATAGACAATGTGAAGAACTTAGTTTTTCTGCTTACAGTATACGACATTTTTGGGAAACGGAGGGTCATCCGCCAATTTTGCTTTCTCCTATCAATCACAGGCGCCAGTAACAAGGCTGGATGTGCAAGAAAGAAGAATCACAATTGGGTACACGTAACCTTCCAATTTGCTGACAAGCCAGGCCAGGACTGTCACGAAGAAGATAAAATGCATCGCATGATTACCTAAAGTACAAGCATACGTTAACTAGTGAATATCAAGGAAACTGATGGAACATTCAACAAGAAAAGATCTCCCAGCGCTCCTGCTCTTCTGTTAGACAAAAACGCGCGTGCAGGAGCAAATATTTCTGGATCAAATGAGCAAAGGCCCGAAATGCTTCGTGGCGCACTATGGTAGTCCGGCGCCGGATGACGGACGGTGCTCGGGCGTTTCTCCCCGTCGATAACAGGCGTACATTTCTCTTCCTACCAGTTGCCGGCGCCTATTTTTTTATTTACTCTCTGCTAGGAGCTGCTGTACTCATCGGAACCAGCAGACATGCTAGCTCGCTTTGACACAGCCATTTCCAGCGGTCTTTATAACATTTGCAGCGCGTCCTATGCCTTAGCATTTCGCCAGATATGCCCATATGGGCACTTAATTTTTACCAATCCTAGGAGCATCAAACAAGGGTGCACCGAAGAAGTAAATACTACAAAAAAAGTAAATCACTACGACGCAGTGAAACACCACGCAAAGAATAAGCGAATGAATGTAAACAGCCTTAAAAATTGCATTTCTTAGATGCCCTGTCGTACGCATAATATACGGTCCGAAGCATATTTTCAATTCGACGAAATAGTTCATCTCTTAGCTTAGGCTTCTGTTACGCTCGACTCCTTCCGCTAAAGCGCCGAAGCATCGGGGCGGCCCCTTGGTGCCGTATGTGTTAAAGACGCGTAACGCCGGTCTACAAAGAATCTCCAGATATCTGGAAACTGTCAATAGACAGGACTTCAAGGAGAGGCGTCGGCGTGGCGGCCCCGGCACCCCGAAAGCAGGGAGCGGCGTCAACAAGGGGACCCCCTGGTGGTTTATGGGGGGACATCCGCTGCACGGGAACGGCTCAACTCCCATTAGCGGTGCCGAACCCAAACGAAACGCAACGGCATGGTGTGTCGGCGGCTGTTCTGTGTTGTTTGTGGCCAGCGCGGTTGCTGGCGTGCTCGCGCTTCGGTAACGGCTTCCGGTCTTCCTGGAACCTTTCGGCGCAAGTGCGACGCCGGCCCTCCGTCCCCGCGGCTCGCTGTGAAGTGCAGGTGTCAGACTCGTGTTTCGGCTGACGAATGGCTCGAACTCAACGGCTTGTCATCGTTGCTGCGAGGGATCGGCCGGACAGCATCTTCGAAGAAGTGGCGAGGGTGAACTGGGGGACGTCCTTGTGGGCGGACCACTACGAATGGACACGTGACCCAGTTCACAGTGATTGGACCCATTTTTGATTAACCAAATTTCCCAACTAGGGACCTGGGGACAGGACACCCTATTTAAGCCGCTGTTCGGCATGGGAAAGGGGCTTTTTTCTTCAACCATGTAACCTTGTCTACCTACCTTCCTTCTTGTCTCACCTTTAATCATGTATTAAACCTTTGTATTTTACCTGTTACCTTGTCTGGGAAGTTCGTTCTATGTGCCGGCAGAGAGAGGGAAATTATGATAGGGAACACAACTGCTTCTCTCTTAGATTCTCTTATGTCGATCCATATATTCAGGTCAAAATATGGGGGGAAACACGCATCTGAAACCGCGAAAGGTTAATTTAGCAGTGGCGCCTGAATTTATCGCTGTGAAGCGGTC
This sequence comes from Amblyomma mixtum, assembly GCF_055824585.1. Taxonomy (NCBI): domain Eukaryota; kingdom Metazoa; phylum Arthropoda; class Arachnida; order Ixodida; family Ixodidae; genus Amblyomma; species Amblyomma mixtum. Next base: position 155,699,109 of record NC_143016.1, read on the forward strand.
GATAAATCCGCACAGGTGGATAGCTTATTTGGGGATTCGACTTCGCCTCAGCCATGGAAGTCAGGCTGCCACACCTTCGCAACACCGTCCTGACACTACTCAACTTTAATACGGGACAATGCAGCCAGTGCGGGACAAAGATGCACCCAGGAGGAATGGAAACCAATGTCGGCTTGGGTCATTAATGTATTGCTAGCTATAACACTGAGATCATCTGCAAGCTTTGATCTCTTCTTTGGTCTCTAGCTTTTCTTCTTTACCAATTGTGGCATAAAGCTACCGTATGTTCAGAAGGGTAAGGTTATGTCACCCCTGAATATAGGAGGAGGCACATGGCGGATGTAATGGCCGACGCGTCAGTCGTTTTCCGTCGAATCCCAGCATGTAAAGGATCTTAATTATAACATCACTGGAATAATAAAAATTATAGGAACAGTTAAGCTCCCTCTTCAAAGGTATGAAGTGATCGCATTAATGGTTTCCATCAGGGGTTTCTCTTGACTCATAATCACTGATAGGTTTAGAGTCACGCATTTATCACAATTATGACAAAAGTTTCCACATTTTTGTGTTGAATCCTTCCACACTGCAGTTTACGCGCATAATATTGCTTCTATATACACACTCACACACACACTTAGTAGTGCTCACTACATGACCAAAAATCAGACCAAGCATTGTGAGAACCCTGAAGCAAAGGGACCAATGCCCCTGCACTTCTCCTAAACTATATGTACTTTTCATATGCTAAGCCATATGTCCTGCTTTGTTGTGGCCTTTCGCGAACTGTGTCCTCAACACATGCTGATTTGTGTCGAGTGAACATGATTGAAAGATGTTTTTTAGTCCGAAAGAAAAAAGCAAGGTGAGGTGTCCTCATACTTCTATTTCATACAAGACAGTAAAACACCCTTGGAAAGCTTTCGTTGCTAACACATAAAGTCCTAAGCTACAAAATATTCATGCACACTTCACAATCACTGTAACCAAACTGCAGGCTGGAGGCGAAATGTTTCAGGCCTCTGTACTGTGCGATTTCAATGCACGTTAAAAAAAGCCCCTGTCGTCGAAATTATCCGGAGCCCTCCCCTACGCCACCCCTCATAGCCTGACTTGCTTTGGGACGCAAAACGCCATAAACCACAAAAAAACACGAACAAGTGGCATACTTTAAAACGAAATTGAAAACACAGCACTTCTAAACGAACGATGAGTAACTCATTTATTTATCTTTTTGAAACCTAATCATATTCTGACACCTAACTTAGGCATTGAGGAAGCTTGCATACATTAAGCTTTTGCATACCAGTTGCCATATCTACTGCAATGTTCGTGAAATTTGGGTTCAGAGCGAAGTGTGTATTTGATTAAACTGTGCGCCGCTCTAGCACTGGCTTTCTTGCAGGCGTCCTGGTGTCAAAAATGCCAGAAGAGATTATTCATACGAAATTTGAGACTGGAGGAAAATTCAATGGTATTAACTCCCCAGCTCAGAAGCTGTCCGCAGTATTCTGTGTTTGTTGTTCCACCATGCATTTCTCGAGCTTCAAATCTTGAAGGAAGTATACGAGGGCAGTTTCCTCATACATAACCTCTTGTCTCAAAGCGGCAGGGTGGTCGGCTACCCCCTTTTCCTTTTGACAAGGGCCTCTGGCAGATCTGTTTGAGAAAAACGGTATGTTTAGCCAGAAGGACAAGGATGTTTGATAAATAGCATAAGCGTTTCACAGTGTAAGGAGTGAGATGGAGCAGGTAACAGCCGAGAAAACTTTCACCTTGCTATGAAAAGTTGTCAGTTTTGAGGAAATGCAATTATATGATTAGGTTAGGTTTATGGGATTTAACGTCCCAAAGCGACTAAGGCTATGAGAGACGCCGTAGTGGAGGGCTCCGGAAATTTCGACCACCTGGGGTTCTTTAACGTGCACTGACATCGCACAGTACACGGGCCTCTAGAATTTCTCCTCCAAAGAAATTCAACCGCCGTGGCCGGGATCGAACCCGCGTCTTTCGGGTTAGCAGCCGAGCACCATAACCACTGAGCCACCGCGGCGGCAAAATGCAATTATATGGATTCTCGCAAGAGTACATGAAGCTATTGGCCCAGCATGTGCTTTCTGGCGAGGTTGTAGATATTTACATATTCTGTGCTCTCTTTTTTTTTCTGGATAAGAAAAAAGCTGAGCCATCTTAATGTCGTCCTCAGCTCTCCTACTCTTCATTTCGGCAGTCTGCTTTACTCCAGAGCAATATGGAACTGCTTGCCTCATGCCACGATAGGTTGCAATGAACAGGCAGGTGGTTGATACCTTTTGATATCAACGTTTATACTGTGCTGTTGAAGAGGGGCAGCTGAGTAATGGTGTGAAATCAATTTTTGATCAGCACTACACACTGCCGAGGTACCCCGAACCAACTTCCAAGGGCCCTGATGAGGGTTTTGTTCAGAACAGATGGAATGAAAGGGAAATCTCTTTTGGGGAAAGGATGCAATGCAAATTAGGAGAGCCCGCCAAATGCTGTAACTATTGATTACTTTCCTGAGATCTGAGAAAAGATAGGTCACAGTTGTGACACTGGCTTAAAGGAACACTCACGACAACACCAGTCATACGTTGTTCTCAGTAAAAATGGTTTTCTGGCTTGTTCTTGTGGTGGTGAGGTTTGCCCGGCAGCAAAAGATACATTTACCAGCCTCAGGAAATTGGGCTTCAAAATCGTCCAGCCAGTGGACTCAAACTCTTGATGACATACCGAAAAGCACGTGTTACCACAATTTTAGAGCCAATGACTGTATCTGTGAGGTTCACTAGACATTTTGCTTGAGAAATTCGCTGGTGCTTGCGGCCTGCTTGAGAGACCTTTCACCGAAGCTCTTCTCTTCCGCCGACATGGCGTACGCCAGACTGCAGGAGCTGCAGACCATACTGTGGCGCCTCGGAGCCAAGCTGAGGGCTTGGTCCAATGCAGACATCCCTCACGGCTGTGAACTGCAGAATAAGATCGAAAAATGAAAGCCTTGGTTCCGGTCAACGTGCAGCTCGGGATGCGGGACAGCTGTGAAGAACTCGTTGCCGTCATCTCCAAACCCATGTGCGACTTCACGGATCGCCGAGACCGAATCCAACGTGCGGCGATTCTCTTCCATTGGCTGCTCACGAATCACAGCTGCGCGACTGCGCTCCGAGTCGAAGATTGGAGCGTGTTTGATTTCACGCGCTACTTATCCCATTTCTGTGACGGCTTGGCCAAGTGCACTCCCACAAGGAGCCTACTGTTGTGTGCGTGTGTGCATTCATTTTCGCACTGCGAGCAGCTTTTAAATGCGATGCTCTCCCTGCCCGACCTAGAGGAGGTTACCTCTAGCCTAGTCGACGTCATCGGCAGTGAAGGAAATACCATCTATTTCGTGGAAAAGCTGATCGCGCAAAGTTCGGAGCTACATCATTTCGCGGTTGGTGAGTCAATACAGATGTCGTGCATCACAGCAGCGCTCAGGTGGAACGCAGCCACCAGCGACCTCTGCTTAGACGTGACCATGTTGGAAAAGGAAGAATATCACCCTTTCCGTGAAGTTCTAAGCAACACAGGTCGCTTAAACCGCTCCACCTTGTCGCGAAGGAAGAAACGAGCACCTTGATTGCGTCTGCGGTTGCAAGAGTATTGGAAGTCTCGAAGACACTGGCTACTCTACAGCTGAACAAGTTTCGCGCCGAAATCTGAGCTTTGGTCCCTGGCGAGGTCTTTACCCTGTGTCGAAACGCTGAAAGATTTGGTCATCGTTTCTTGCTCTGTGTGCGACTCATAGGAGACGCGTGAGCCAATTTCAGGGCCAGGATACGAAGGTGACTTGGACCCTTTCTGAGCAGCCCTTCTGAGCAGCCCTTTTTCCACATGGTGCGCACTGTGACGTCGCTGCGGAAGCTGAGGCTGCCTTTTGCTGTCGCCGCAGAGAACAAGCGGTTGTTTTTTGAGGCTTTGGACACAAACGACTCAATCGAAGAGGTGCAACTCGGCGGCTGGCAGCGGGCGCACCGCGTCACTGGCGACACCGACAAAGGCAGCGAATGGGATATCGAAAGAGCTGATAAATACAACCCGCTGTCGCACACGATGGTCGAGAGAGAGTGAATTTGTAGCATGTACCGGCGTGTCGAAGCCTGTGCTGAAATAATCCGCTCTTTTAGGCAGCTATGCAGGCTCCACCTCCTTTCAACCCTGGCGGTGACCCAGGGATGTAGTAAGTACACCATTACAGCCGAGCAGGCTGAGACTCTCGCTCAGTTCTTGCACCGCATTCAGGAAATTCTGGCACGCAACAAGGCGTTGCCGTTCCGAGCCCCATGGTTTGTTACTGGCCGCACTGTCGCCACAAGGGGCGCAGAGGCTCTCGAATTGCTCTGTTCGGGCCCCGCTGTAGTCTCCAAAGTTCGAGAAATCTCGTCGGTCGGTGATAACGAACCCGAGGACGCGATCAGAAGAAAGCTCCATGGTCTGGACGACATGAACGCCTTCATGAGATCCGCAGGCGTTGTCCGCGAAGGCGTCGTCTGCGACGATAGCCCCAATCGTCGTCCCGGCTTCGATGCGCTGTCTTTTTACTGCTGGCTGCACTTGCGCCACTGTCTGCCCGTGGCGGATGTAGTAGAACAGCCTGAATTGTGCTAGAAAGCTGCTTCCTTATCAACTGTACATATGTTAATATGTAACCTGTACATATGTTAATATGTAGATGTGTAAATATATTTATTGCCCAGTGTACCTGTCCCTCTATCCTTTCTAACTGTCCCCTCAGCTCTTTCGTTTCACTTCTACACAGCGCCTGTTATCCTTTATTTCCGCTCCCAGCTCAGGTGCTTCCCGCAGCGATAGCAGATGCTGGGACTAGCAAAAATCTTTTCCTTCCATTTATCATGTTCTATGAAACCTCTTACCACTACTACAATTATATCTATCAGCAGTCCCTTTTGAGTGGGGCGTCCCCAAAAAAATGGCACAAATTTTTTTCAATCATTGTATCTGCTCGTGTGTTGCTCCTATGGTCTCTGGAGCCGAGAAGTACCCCAAAAAAGAATTTGTGAACCGTCATGGCACTGATTATTTAGAAAATGGTCGAAAAATCAGCATTTTTCTGTAAACTTCATGTGTACTTTGCCACGATGTCAGATGTTTTTGACGTCGCGCATAAAAGAGCTGTTTGGAGCTCTGAAGCCCCACTTTTTTCTCCGGTCCAGTCGACGGTCACGAAAGGGCCGTGTACTCCAGAAGGCGATGCCTTCAGTGCGTGTACATGGTCGCAGCCTTTTTGACTCCTCGTGGCTTTACATGTGGCCGCGGTTCCGATTTTCGGTCGAGGTAGCCGCATTTTGTCCAAGGAAACAAGGGAAAAACATTCACGTCGCTATCGGGAGGCGATTGTGAGCGCCTGCTGAACGCTTTGCCAGAAAAACTGGCCGGGAAATTAATCCCTCATACCGAGGAAAAAACTATGCTCCTTTGGAAGCTTCTGCGCAAAGTTTTGTACCACCTGGAAAATGATGTTGAAGGTCGCAGCATAGAAAGCGAAACCTCAGAATTCTTTTATACGTTCTTGGAATTAGGAGCCGAAGGTTGCAAAGGCTATGGTGGCGATACAGTTAGGCCGTAAGTTCACATTCTCGTGTACTACGCTTCCGCAAAGCATGAAAGGTTTAGGTGGCTTGGTTCGTTTTGAAGCCAAGGTTTATAGAAAAAAAATGACGTGCTAAAGCATCTGCACCATGGAAAACCTAACAAGTAGAATGCATCCCCTGACGCCCTCAAGCTGGCGAAGAGGCTTGAAGTCAGTGAGAACACGAGAATAAGCCGTGCATATAAAAAGCGTGACCAAGATTATTGGTTTAGGGGACTTATTCAAGAGACACGGGCGAAGAGGCCACGCTGTGTAGAAGAAAAAGAGAGAAGGAAGCCCGCTACAGAATGTAGACGAGATGGATGCAGGATAATTGCGCACGGAGCTTCGGGCTATGGGATTATAGACGAAAATCAAATCAATAGAAAAAATGCGCCAACTTTATTAAAGAAAGAGAAAAGGAATGATTGCGCCGCCGGAGGAAGCAACAGTTATGTTGTGAGAGAAGTGCCTTTTAGTTTTGCTGTTTTCTCATCTCTATATAGTTCATGTCGTACATATGGTTTAGAAAGTGCATCACTGCTTGATGATGAAGAGTGTGTTTCTGATCCCTCATGTAACCTGTCCCTAGAGCACTGTTTGGTGTATACCAAAAGTAGTGTATTTGTATTATGTGACTGGGTCCTTGCCATATCTGGCCTTAGCAATTTTTTTGTGTAATATAAATGTCCTATGTGTGTGTTGTAATATTGCCGTCGTCACCTTTAAAATGGTCTTGTGCCTTGTCTTTGCATAAGCAAATTCTTTTATCTAATCAAAGCACGGAAAACCGTTTTATAACAAATTCAGTACAGCTAGAAAAAAATATATGAGGAGATTCGAAAAGGAACGTGCACATCAGCCTTTAAGTTCTGCAGCGCGTTCGCGCGTATCGTTCGCGCGTAAATCGTTCGCGCGTATCGGGCGTAGATCTCTGACTAGCATCGAGTGCAGAATGCGCGCTAACAGGCTCGAGAAAAGTGACGACAGCAACACTTCATTCCATGAGCAGTTTTACGTTCTTTTGTACGTCTTCTTTGTGTGACTGATTTTCTTTTAGCAAACGATATTAATGTTCGCCTTGTTTTAAGTCTTTTGTAAAACATTTTTTTATAGCCATTTTGCTGTGAAGTGTTTTTAGTTATATTCATATTCCTGACGTTTGAAGTGCAGCGTTCAGGTTGTATATGTAACATGAAGACAAACTAATCACACGAGGTGATTCTGATTGCACAGATTTTGTTTCCAAATGTTGCATAAGACAGTGTTTGTTAAAATATTTTATGTCAGCTCTATTGCTCTTGTCAAAGCGCATTGCCTTTTTTCGGCGAAGATTTAACCCCTCCAGCACCTGCTAGCAGCTAGCGTGAGAGGTACAAGGCTGTTGACAGCGAAGCCCTGAAAACAAGCCTATTCCTTCCAATGGTTCGAGTTCCTCCCCTAAGGGGCAAAGCAGAAAAAAATGTAATGGCCAGTCTGTTATTAAATCAGAAATATAGTGTAAACGTAAGAGATACATCACCTGAGTGTCATCGTTACGAAGGCTTCCCCATCATCCATGGTAATTTGCTGACATTCTGCTTTCCGCTGCATGCAGTAATGGTCTCCCTGCCTATTCGATATCCTCATTAACTTTTAACATGGAATGCAATTCGTGGCTGTTTTTATTGCTTATTCATGCTAGGTTCTAGTTCTTTTTGTTGCGCTCTATCTCTCTATTACAATTGTGTTTGCTTGGTTTATCAAACACTGCGCCTGTCATAGCATGCGATAGTAATTTTCAGTGCAGTATAATTAGTTCTTCACATGACCAAAGCAATAAAGTGTTAAAGGCAGAGTAACCTGAGAACGGGGAAAACCTATACTGAAAGATGCAAATTCGTGTGAGTACGGGCTATGGGGACAGCGCACTGGAGCGCTTAGAACTAATTCGACCTCCTGGGGTAAATAGCCCGGGCGTTGTTGCTTTTCGCCTCGGCTGAAATGTGGGCATTGCGGCTGTGTTGCGGGCAGTCCTTGCATTATTCGGCGCCCTGAGCACAACTCTGCCCCCTCCTCTCTCTCTCTGACTGTATTTAAAGCGATTCGTAACGGTAGATATAAATGGTAAATATGGCATATGTAGCATTCTGGTACGCTCCCAGTCAGGATAAAGCCTAAAGTTCCAACTCCAAGGACCCTTCCTGGGCGTACGCACTCAGTGTCGGCGCTCTTGGCGTACGCCGGAACGGATGCCCAAGATATTCATGCATCTCCATGTCCTTGGTGTGGATACTGCCTCTCTGGAGACAACGGAAAGAATTTCTAGCCGTGAAGAAAAGGGTTCGAGGTGCGCTTTAAGGACAACTTAAACCGCGAAGAAAGGTGGGGGAACCTAAAAGTGCTTCCAACCACGAAGAAAACAGTAACCGAGAGCCCCGCGGTCCTCCTATTGTTGTAAACCGGACCCCGCTAGTAAACCGGAACCTTGTCGCCTCGCGGAGGTTCGCTGGCGTCTCCTGCCGTGCGCATCAACAGACCGGTTCTGGCGTACGCCAAGAGCACCGACGCTGGGCGCGTACGCCCAGGAAGTGCCCTTGGAGTTGGCGCTTACGTCCGCTACAGCACAAGCATGCAGCGTCAAAGGCCCGTCAGAGCAGACCCTCCAGCGAATGACGTCGGCCGATTATGATATCGCGGCTAATTTCCCCGCAACTTCGACAATGATATCTTAGGAGCACCGGCAGATGCAAGAGGATTAACCACGGATTAACAGGATTAGCCGCGATGATATATCAATAATTTGACGCCATTGGCTTGAGGAGGGTTTACATCGATCCTATGAGGCTGTGCTATAGTCATTTTAAGGAATAAATTACTCCATTTTACCAGTTTATCAGACGAGTTGCGTTATCCCAAGCAGCTTGCTTTCAAAATTCTTCCTCAAAATGCTATGAAACCGCGAAAAGAAAGGTGAAAGGATGTCAAGGGGCATACGTTATAAAAAAAGTACAAATACTACATTGAGTCTCTTAAAAGAAAAAAAATTTGGTGGGGTGAAAGGATAAGGCGCAGTATCCGTCTCACCTATCGATGGACACCTAAACTGCTCCATAAGAGAAGGGCTAAAGGTGGAAAGAAAATATTAAGAAAGAGGTGGGGTAGTAGAGGGCCCCGGAATAATTTCGACCACCTGGTGATCTTGAACGAACACTTGAACCGAGTACTTTTGTTAAAATCGATCAAAAAGAAAGGTTCTGAACCCAGGTTAAAACCCTAAGGCCAAACCCCACTCGCCATATTCCGGCATCGCTGCGAGCCACAAGTTTGAAAGCATTACAGATGGACGCGACAGTAACAACCTGACCTAACCGGAGGCCATTTGCTTATCGACTCAATTCTACGTTGTGACCGGCGACAGCTGAACAGCTTCAGAATGTTTCTGAGTAAAGCTATATTAAATATTATATCAGCATGAAAATATTGAAGTGAAATACTTGTGTCCACGAACACTTTTGGTACCGGCCGTTTTAATGCCTCGACGCTCTTTCAAGGTAACTATAGCGAAAATTCAGACGAGCTAGCTCTCATAGCCTGTTGTGTCATGATCACACTCGCAAATAAACTTTTTCAAATGACAGCACAGGGCTGACAAGTATGAAAGTTTCTCCTCGACAAGCATATGTGAACGCCGCGAGCACTTTTTGTTGCTGCGTTAATTTTCATCCTTATAACTTTAGAACTGTGGTTGAGACACCAGGTTCGAACCCGGACAATAGTTCTTTTCTACAAGGCCATGCATAAAAAAAGGGAAGCATCAGAATGGACGAAATTAATTTCATCAGTTCGAACCTCTTCTCCAGCGCAACTAGCTACCAGGCGCCATCTTTCATATGGTCGGCAATAATAGGTTTCAGATATAAAGGCGTCGGGAAGCTTCTAGATCAAAACTATGACAGATCGACAAACACCATTTTAAAGAGCGTATGTTAGGGTACCTAAACCTGAGGGTCATTTTCGATATCTGTCTGTGTTACGGCGCTGTACAGTTTTAAAGTCTGAAAAATGAGCAAAATTTGGCCCCCTCCGATAGGCAGCATCGTATAATATTCAAACGCTCTGGGAAGCTCGAGTATTAAAAGCACAGAACTGAAACTACGACATATTCCTCATCCAAGCGTATACTACGCAAACCACCGGGTCATTTTTTGTAGGTGCTTTCGTTCACGTTTTATGATTTTTTTTGTGCCCGTTCCCTTTCAGTTACGCGCCCTGTCGCCGCCACTGCCGAGAGATGGCGCAAGTAGTACATGTCCCGGAAAGCTGGGCATGGGGAGAAGGTAGGAACGCTCCTGCCTGAGAAACAAATGCACATAGAAGAACCACCAGTGGCTGAGTGCCAGCCACGATAAAACAATGAAATATGGCAATGAAGTACCGGCGGGCTTTCTATTTGCAGTGCAAAGAGATGCGTGGAAAAAATGGCGCTTTTGCCAACCACGCTACGCTGCCACGCAACAGGTTTTAGCAAAAGACGGAGGTGTATGGCCATAAATCACATGCTTCAGTGATTACGTGCAGGACCAAACGCAGGCAGCTGATGGTAGGTTACCATCGCTTGGAGTCAGCCGTCCCGGTGCTGCCTGCGTTGGAAGCACCTACCGTATCATGAGTGTTTAATGTTCTATGCATTTTGTGCGCACAACAACAGCGCTCAATTGTGAATTGCCAATATGAAGCACTCAGTTTTGCTCCTTACAGTAAACGGCACCTTTTGGAAACGGAACGCCATCCGACAATTTTCCTTTCTGCCATCAATTACAGGCGCCAGTAACAAGGCTGGATGTCCAAGAAAGAAGAATCACAATTGTGTACACATAACCTCCGAATTTGCTAACAAGCTAGACAAGGACTGTCACGCAGAAGATAAAATGCATCTCATGATTACCCAAAGTACATGGGTACGTTAACTAGTGAATATCAAGGAAACTGATGGAACATTCACGGGAAAAGAAGATCTCCCAGCGCTTGTGCTCTTCCGTCAGACAAGAACGCGCGTGCAGGAGCAAATATTTCTGGATCAAGTGAGCCAAGGGCCGAAATGCTTCGTGGCGCACTCTGGCGGTCCGGCGCCTGATGACGGACGGTGCTCGGGCATTGCTCGCCGTCGCTAACATGCGTACGTTTCTCTTCCTACCTGTTGTCGCCACCTGTTTCTTTTTTTTTTACTTTCTGCTAGGTCCTGCTATCCTCATCGGCACCAGCAGACATGCTTGCTCGCTTTGACACAGCCGTTTCTCGCGGTCTTTACCATTTGCTAAGGAATGGGACGCGCTGCAATTCGGCAGATATGCCCATATGGGCACACTTCATTTTTAACAATCTTCGAAGCAGCAATGAAGGGCCCTCCGGAGAAGTTACTACAGAAAAAAGTAAATCACAACGATGCAGTGAAATATCACGCGAAGAATATGCGAATGACAGCAAACAGCCTAAAAAAATAGCATTTCGTCGATGCCATTTCAGACGCATCATATACGGTCCGAAGTATACTTTTCACTTTGAAATAATAGTTCAGCTGTTAGCTTAGACTTCTCTCTTAGATTCTCTTATCCTGTCGATCCATTTATTAAGGTCAAAATATGGGGAGGAAACACGCACCTGAAACCGCGAAAATTTAATTTAGATGTGGCGCCTGCATTCATCGCTATGAAGCGGTCTATAAATCCCCACAGGTGGATAGCTAATTTGGTGATTCGACTGCGCCTCAGCCATGCAAGTCAGGCTGCCTCACCTTCGCAACACTGCCGACACTACTCAAGTTTAATTCGGGACAATACGGCCAGTGCGGGACAAAGATGCACGCAGGAGGAATGGAAACCAATGCCTGCATTAAGTCCTTAATGTATTGCAAGCTATCACGCTGAGATCGTCTGCAAGCTTTCATCTCTGCGTTGATCTCTAGTTTTTTTTCTTTGCCAATTGCGGCATAAAGCTATCGCATGTTGAGAAGGATAAGGACATGTCACCATTGCATATAGGAGGAGGCACATAGTGGTTGTAATGGCAGACGCGTCAGTCGTTTTCCGTCAAACCCCAGCATGGAAAGGATTTTAATTTTAACATCAATGGGATAGTAAAAATTATAGGAACAGTTAAGCTCCGCCTTCAAATGTATGAAGCGATCGAAATAATGGTTTCCATCAGGCGTTCCTCTTCACTCACAATCACTGTGCTTGGTTTACAGTCACGCATTTATCACAATTATCACAGTTTCCACAATTATGTGTTGAATCCTTCCACACTGCAGTTTACACTTAGTAGTGCTAACAGCATTACACAAAAAATCAGGCCAAGCATTGCGAGAACTCGGAAGCAGAGAGACCAATGCCCTTGCAATTCTCCTAACCTTGTGGGGACTGAGCTTCTTGGGCTACCCGAGTGTGCGCCCGCTTCTGCCGTTTCATTCGTTAGAGAAACCCCCCGTGGTTTGTCCACAAACGGAATGCGGGCAGCCACACTGCCTGTCCTCCCTTGTAAGGGAGGCTCTTTAGAAAACCGCACAAAATCACTGCCTTCCTTTCTTCCCGGTTCGACCTTGCTTCCCCATCGGGTCACCACGAGTGACAGTTGGGGGCGTTGTTTCGGCGAAAGGCCCTGAGCGGGAAATGAATGGAGACATCGCTACCGACTCGGTCAGCAGAAAGGTGCGTAGAGCCTGGCTCCCGGGTTCCTCGGCCTTTGTGGGGGGGGGGGGGCAAGAGCGCGGGTTCTTTAACGTGCGCACCTAGTATGTATGCTTGAGTCCAGGCCCGAACCTCCGGAGTCGCATCGCCGACGCGCTGTGATGGACTGTGTACGGGAGGCCTAGGCATGGCCCAAAAGAACTCACCCCAGCGACTCGCACCAGAGACACCGTGCCTGGATTCAAAATTATTGCCGTGCCCCGTCAGCGAAGGCGGTTGTGTGGAATCCGGCGGCCGTCACAGAAAGACGTGCAAAGTGGCCAGAGGGCTAAAGAGGAGAGAGGACCGCCGTGACCCTCATAAACATGCCAAGTTCGGGAGGGGTGCGTCTTCGGCTGAACATGAGCCCCGCGTTCGCGACGAGCCGGCACACTGCGGCGCCGAGGGTAGGCCGGAATGCTCGCGGCACAAACAGTTTCCCGGAGTTCGCGGACCTACAGGCCAGCAGTGTCTTGCAACGCAACAGCCTTACTAACGGCTTGAGGTGGCGGGGAGGCCGGCGGCTAGCACCAGGAGGGCTCCTAGCAGAGGAGGCGAGACGCTGGTTTAGGGGAACCGTTGCCCTTCGAGGGACACCTGATCTCCTTCGACGCATCCCCAACGGGGCCGCCGGCTTTAGCGTCGTAACGGCCGCGGCTTCGTAGAAAAATCGGCGGGCGCCCTTGGTCGGCTGCATGAGCAGCGACGGCGAAAAACCGTTGGGCGAGGAGTACACCGCAGGAAATAAAGAGAATCCTAAGAGAGACGCGTTGGAGACAGAAGAGAAAAAGGAGAGAACCAGACGAGCCGGGCGAGGTGAACGGAAGCAGATCGCGCTGGTCTGTAGTCGGCGAAGCCGGACCTGAGGGGATCCGCAGCAAACTGACCGCCAGCAAAGACGCCCAAGAAACCTGACGCCTCGACCCGTCATAGAACCGCTAGTCGACACGCCTGGTAAGATCTGACAGTGTCAAGATGGAATCCCCCGTTAGCGGTCGCCGGGCCAGTTCGCCGAAACATGGGACCGTCACGAGGCTGAGCGCCACCCCGCCAGAGCAGCCGAGAGCGAGGCACCTGTTGGCCGGACTGCGCCGACGCCTAATACAAGACAGCGGCGAGCGGAACCCCAGTTTCACCTTCAGGCAGAGAGTGAATAAATAAGGTTGACTCGGAGGCGTTGTGTGTTGGCTCAGTTCTCCTCGCTTCAGCAGAACCCGTAGATAGCAACAATGTTTGTGTTGCATTGTGCCTGAAAATCCCGTCGAACGTGGGCAAGGAACGACTAAAGTGGAGAAAGACAGAATAAATAAGGTTGACTCGGAGGCGTTGTGTTGGCTCAATTCCCCTCGCTTCAGCAGAACCCGTAGATAGCGACAAGTATTGTGTTGCATTGCGACTGACCCCCGACAGGCGGGAACGTCACAAGTGGTGGCAGCGGTGGGATCTTGCTGAAGTTGTGGTGCGAGACATTCACCCTCGTACCCGAGGAGAAGGAGGCCAACATGTCGCTACAAGAATCACCGAGTTTTCACGAAGGGATGATAGGTCCCTATTGAAAAATCCGGTATCGCGGCAAACCGGATTTTACCGGAACATATCGGTTTCATACCGGTCCGGTATCACTCTCATACCGGCGAGACCCGTCCGGTTTAATGGCTATACCGGTTCATACCGGTCCGGTATCGATTCCAAACCGGACAGACCGCTCCGGTACGGAGCTCATACCGGACAGTCCATTCCCGGTTCGAAGCTCAAACCGGACAGACCAGTCCGGTACGGAGCTCAAACCAGACATACCAGCCTGTATTCAGAGCGATATGTGCTGCGGTTTTGGTGCTTGGTCTGCAGATTGACTGTTGTACGCCAGCAGATATTTTTTAGGGGAAAGGGGGGGGGGGCAGCGTGCGCATAAGTGCGATAATCAACACATACACGGTTTTGTTGAAAGGGCTAGGAAAAGAAAAGGGCTAAGCGTGAGCTTCGCAGTGGCAAAACATGCAGTTTGTGCATGAAAGGCGGGGGCTGCATGAAGGTGAATTGCGGCCAACCGCCATATTGGCTTCCCGTGCCGCACCCTGACAAAGCCAGGGCGGCTGTGTGCGGGCAAACGGCTAGTATATATCCGCCAGCAGCCTTCGTAAGTCCTGCGCAGATTACTCTGGATTTCACAGTGCAGAACTTCACCACTGGCTGATAAACATGTCGAGCCTCCAGTGACTGCGCAAGAGGCTCCAAAAGGTTTGTTACTGTCGCGTTCATTGCAGCAGCTTTCTTAATGTTCGCTAGCGGCAGTCTGTGGCGACGCATCGATGAAGAAAGAAAATTCTTGGTTTTCGTGCAGGAATTGTTTGCACTTCTTCGTCAAGTGATCGCCCATTGATAACGCAACTTGTCCAAGCGCCATCGCGAGCGCCCCACCCTTCACTATATCAGGGAGACATACTAATCACAAATCGCCCAGAACATTTCTATCGACGAACAAGACAAGTTTAATTCAACTTCGTGCTAGCTAAAAGATAAAGCGCTCGAGAGAACAAAATAAAAAGAAAAACCACCTGTAGAAACCTTACACGAGTAACCCGACTTAGCGCAATTTTTTTAAAGCTTTTTTCTTTTCTCTCATCCCCGCCTTCTCTGCTTTTCCTGGGTCCGGTCCCAACAAAAAACCTGCTCATTCCTGGTTTTTTCTATCGCCTTTGTTCGTTCCCCTAGGGCTCCTCTGTGTCTGTCCTGTCCCTCCCAGTGCCGTTCTCCGAAACGGCGCGGAGGCGCTCACTCTACAGCCCACGACCGAACATTTTAAGCCGCCCTCCCGACCACGCTCCCCGCGAAGCTTCCATGAAGTGGCGAGGAGGTTCCGATTCTGCTTGTTCACTGTGCCCGGTCGCTGCACGGTGACTTTATGCAGAAGTGCTCCCCCGCCTTTCGTGCGTTTGTTTGGAACAGGTTTTTGTTCTCTCCTGCGGCTGGGTTGAGTGTCAAGCGATGAAGGTAGCTACGAAAACACGCTGACACTCGCTCGTTGGCGTTGAATTTGTGTTATACAATTTTTTTCGCCTTTCCTCGTGTTGCCTTGATAAATCCATGATCAAAGATGACATCGCCTTTCATGCGTACGTCCAGTGCAAATATGGTGGAACCCTATCATCCGTGTCTCAGTGATGAATGACTTCGCTCCGAATGGTGTGAGTGGTGAACATTTGACCGGTGGAGGCAACGGCGGTGAAGGCGGATTTTATGACGGCGACGTCGTGCTGCTAGGACGTAAGTACACATTTTAAATCACTCTGTTCTTTAAGTACTGCCTCCGTCTCGATTATATGCTCGGCGTCAACAGAAACGTTCTAACTGTCCAGTGTCTTTTTAACTAAACTTTGTAGATTGCACAGCATAGAGGGACGAAATAGCGCAAAATTTTCTTTCAGTTACATACCGAATTACCGAATTTGCTTGTCCTTCATGATAACACGACTAAAATTAGTTTTATAGTTTGTATTCTTTCTTTACAGAGGCATATGGTGTATACATGCGAGAGCAATCATCGATAAGCGGCCTGAGGGGGAGCGGCTCAAGACCTTGAACAAACATCACGCATCGCATCGATGCTGCGGTATGTGCCGTAAATGATGGAGGATGACCAAGCAAGCATCGGAATCGTCCGAGCAACCTGTTTACACACCAACAATGTTACGACGCAGATTTGCAATACATTATTGATTCAAATATGGAAGGCGTGAGGTGCATTCACGATACTGAGCATTGCCAATGCTCAGGGCCTGGCGTCTTGAGACGCCTGGCTTGTCTGTGGCTTGTCTCGGCCCACAAGGGCCCGCAATTCAAGGCCCCGTTTGTGCTACTGGGGTATGCCTTTGTAATTATTGCATACAAGTCCACCTCGGGAATGGAATTTTTATTTCTTCGGCAACGTGGGCAGCAGTTATGGTGGCACCCAAAGATTCGCGTTTCTGCAAGGACGCAGCCTTTGGACGACTCCACAACTCCTGGAAAGGAGCGGTACAGGGTAAGCTTGCCATCGGAACCTGCAGTCAGAAGCCTCCACAGTGGGCAGAAAGCCAATGACCCCTGAAAAGCTACAAGCGATTGGCCGTAAGTTGCATGTCACAGTGCTCAATGCATTATGTTGTGTGTCAGTGCCCAAATAAATCATAAGCTGGGGAGATTATGTACTACCAATCATATTTTCTTTTCTGCAGGTGCTTTTGACTACTTCATTGGCCAGCACTCTGTAGAGACCCCAGCGCCGGTAGATGGTCGCAAAGACTTAAATTATTACCTCAGTGAGCTGGTTGAAGACATGCGAAAAAAATAAACATCTTTTGGAGTTTTTGATGCATTATAATACTCACGAAGCTACCAATACTTGGTAAAAGCTGGGAGCAAATAACACAACTGCACATCGACTTCAATGCGAGTCGCTAATAATCGCAGATTTCCAGTTTCTGAGGCTCTGTATATTGCAGCATTTGGCATGTACACTTATGGCTCCAGTTTTTGGGCAGATTTAGTCCAAGTGGGATATATTTGAAGCAATTTATTCCTGCCTTTGTCCTGTGGTACAGGGCCCTCCTGTATAATACGGGCCTAGCCTGTAGAATACAGGACTGTCCTGTATGCCATTATGAATTTTAAACCGGAACCGCGTACCGGGTTATTGTACAGGATTTGCGATACCGGATTACCGGAGTATCCTGTATAAAACAAGAGAGGTCTGTATTATACAGGACTGCCCTGTTTTATACAGGATATTCCGGTAATCCGGTTTCGCAAATCCTGTACAATAATCCGGTATGCGGTTCCGGCTTAAAATTCATACCGGATTTTTCAGTAGGGGTGCTAATGAAATGCTGTTTTCAGCTGTGATTCCAACATTCACGGGGGGGGGGGGCGGCAAAGGTCCCAAGATAGGGGACTTTCTGCAAATTTTAGAGCAGGTCGGTAATCTCGGCGGATGGCAGGAGAAACAGTTAGTCGGGATGGCGCGATGTAAGATGGTCGGGGCTGCTCTGGACTTTGCGTGGTTGGATGAAGAGGTGGCAGGCGTGACTTCGTATAAATCATTTAAAGCGCTCGCGCTGAAACGATGTGATACTGAGCCGGCGTGCAGGAAGTTTGAGAAGTTTGTAAGCGCAAGGCAGAGTGCTCATGAGAATGTGCGCTCGTTCGCGAGCCAGCTGCGTAGGCTCGGAACAGAGGCTTTTGAGGATGTCGACGGAGATGACGCGTCGAAGAGAGAAGCGAGGGGCGAAATCCTTAGGGAGCAACTGGCCTCTATTTTTCTGAATGGGCTCCGCGATCCGGTAAGGAGATTTGCTCTGTCACACGATCCCAAGGCATTCCAAGAGGCAGTAGAGGTAGCGTCTAAAGAGGAGCAGTTAGAGGAAGTGACGAGCACGAGCACCGCGACTGTCCGACTTGTAGAAAGCACAGAGGAGACGGGTGATGTTTCTGAACGTCTGGATCGGTTGGAGAAGCTGCTCGAAGAGGTCCTTCGGATGCGTGACGGCCCTCCATCCGTGCAGACGCGAGAATTCAATCGACGCGTCAAATCAATCGCCTGCTTCTCGTGCGGCAGGTTAGGGCACATTTCACGTTTTTGTCGTTTTCACCAGATATCGCACGGGTACATTTCAGGGCGCTTGTACCGCTCCGAGGAATGTAAGAAGAAAGGCGAGGGCAGCCCTGAAGGTATCAAGGAGCTAGATAAAACATCTACTGAGAGCCGTCACGAGCGAGGGTGTTCAGAAGCGGTACTGAGCCTATGCACGGGCAAAGCAGAAGGAGTTCGCGAGCCAAGGAAGACCAATCGCCATTCAGACGCGCTCAGCAGCGCAGCGTTCGCCAGGGTAACCGAGGTTCCTCCTGTGATTGAGCAGACTCGCCTGTACGAGGAGCGAAGGAAAGATTTGTCTGTGCTAAAATTGATAAACGAGAGCGACAGCTCAGAAGGGAAAGAGTCAGGATTGTATCATTTGGAGTTGTGGTATACTTCGTTTCAGAGACAAAGGGCACGGTGCCTCAGACCGAGTGGTTGTCCCTTTGCTAATGAGGAGGGAAGTTGTGAGGTTATGCCACGATATGAAAGGCGGAGGACATTTAGGATTTCAAAAGACCCGGCGGGCGGTTGGCAAAGGCTATTTCTGGCATGGACTGAGACAGGATGTTGCAGTACACTGAAGAAACTGCCAGTGGAGAATGACACAGAGGGTGAGAGAATTGCATGGACCACCTCCTGATCTTAATGCGACTTAAGGGAAGTCTGGGAGTTGCCACGAGCATTGAACTGTGGTTATGACTTCTGCGGTTGCGTGTTTCAGATAGAGGGCGGAGTTGTCCGCCGTGTGAAATTTACTCCTCTGCCTGGGGGGACTGAGGGTCCGCCCACATGGTGCCGTTTTGAGAAATAAGTGCTTGGGCGCGAGGACGATGTTTAGTGGTTTTGACGTACTCGAAATGTGACTGCTGCCATAAGATTGAGTTACGAACTTTGCGACGTACTGTTGGTTGTGGAAGTGACGTGACCACGAATTTTTCGTAGAAACTTTCTCTATAAGAAGAGGGGGTCGTGAAGGACTGTGTACGGGAGGCCTAGGCATGGCCCAAAAAACTCCCCCCAGCGACTCGCACCAGAGACACGGTGTCTGGATTCAAAATTATTGCCCTGCCCCGTCAGCGAAGGCGGTTGTGTGGAATCCGGCGGCCGCCACAGAAAGACGTGCAAAGTAGCCAAAGGGCTAAAGAGGAGATAGGACAGCCGTGACCCTCATAAAAATGTCAAGTTCGGGAGGGGTGCGTCTTCGGCTGAACATGAGCCCCGCGTTCGCGACGAGGCCGGCACCCTGCGGCGCCGAGGGTAGGCCGCAACGCTCGCGGCACAAACAGTTTCCCGGAGTTCGCGGACCCACAAGCCAGCAGTGTCTTGCAACGGAACAGCCCTACTAACGGCTTGAGGTGGCGGGGGAGGCCGGCAGCTAGCACGAGGAGGGCTACCAGCAGAGGAGGAGAGACGCTGGTTTAGGGGAACCGCTGACCTTCGAGGGACACCTGAACTCCTTCGACGCATTCCCAACGGGGCCGCCGGCCTTCGCGTCGTAACGGCCGCGGCTTCGTAGAAAAATTGGCGGGCGCCCTTGGTCGGCTGCATGAGCAGCGACGGCGAAAAACCGTTGGGCGAGGAGGACACTGAAGGAAAGAAAGAGAATCCTCAGAGAGACGCGTTGGAGACAGAAGAGAAAAAGGAGAGAACCAGCAGAGTCGGGCGAGGTGAACGGAAGCAGATAGCGCTGGTCTGTAGTCGGCGAGGCCGGACACGAAGGGATCCGCAGCAAACTGACCGCCAGCCGAGACGCCCAAGGAACCTGACGCCTCGACCCGTCATAGAACCGCTAGCCGACACGCCTGGGAAGATCTGACAGTGTCAAGATGGAGGCCCCCGTTAGCGGTCGCTGGGCCAGTTCGTCGAAACGTGGGACCATCCCCAGCCTGAACGCCACCCCGCCAGAACAGCTGAGAGCGAGGCACCTGTTGGCCGGACTGCACCGACGCCTAATACAAGACCGCGGTTGGCGGAACCCCAGTTTCACCTTCAGGCAGAGAGTGAATAAATCAGGTTGACTCGGAGGCGTTGTGTGTTGGCTCAATACTCCTCGCTTCAGGAGAACTTGTAGATAGCAACAATTATTTTGTTGCATTGTGCCTCAAAATCCCGTCGAACGTGGCCAAGGAACGACTGAAGTGGAGAAAGACAGAATAAATAAGGTTGACTCGGAGGCGTTGTGTGTTTGCTCAATTTTCATCGCTTCAGCAGAACCCGTAGATAGGAACAATTATTGTGTTGAATTGTGCCTCTAAATCCCGTCGAACGTGGCCAAGGAACGACTGAAGTGGAGAAAGACAGAATAAATAAGGTTGACTCGGAGGCGTTGTGTGCTGGCTCAATTTTCCTCGCTTCAGCAGAACCCGTAGATAGGAACAATTATTGTCTTGCATTGTGCCTCAAAATCCCGTCGAACGTGACCAAGGAACGACTGAAGTGGAGAAAGACAGAATAAAGTTGACTGGGAGGCGTTGTGTGTTGGCTCAACTTTCCTCGCTTCAGCAGAACCCGTAGATAGGAACAATTATTGTGTTGCATTGTGCCTCAATATCCCGTCGAACGTGGCCAAGGAACGACTGAAGTGGAGAAAGACAGAATAAATAAGGTTGACTCGGAGGCGTTGTGTGTTGGCTCAATTTTCCTCGCTTCAGCAGAACCCGTAGATAGGAACAATTATTGTGTTGCATTGTGCCTCAAAATCCCGTCGAACGTGGCCAAGGAACGACTGAAGTGGAGAAAGACAGAATAAATAAGGTTGACTCGGAGGCGTTGTGTGTTGGCTCAATTCTCCTCGCTTCAGCAGAACCCGTAGATAGGAACAATTATTGTGTTGCATTGTGCCTCAAAATCCCGTCGAACGTGGCCAAGGAACGACTGAAGTGGAGAAAGACAGAATAAATAAGGTTGACTCGGAGGCGTTGTGTGTTGGCTCAATTTTCCTCGCTTCAGCAGAAGCCGTAGATAGGAACAATTATTGTGTAGCATTGTGCCTCAAAATCCCGTCGAACGTGGCCAAGGAACGACTGAAGTGGAGAAAGACAGAATAAATAAGGTTGACTCGGAGGCGTTGTGTGTTGGCTCAATTCTCCTCGCTTCAGCAGAAGCCGTAGATAGGAACAATTATTGTGTAGCATTGTGCCTCAAAATCCCGTCGAACGTGGCCAAGGAACGACTGAAGTGGAGAAAGACAGAATAAATAAGGTTGACTCGGAGGCGTTGTGTGTTGGCTCAATTTTCCTCGCTTCAGCAGAAGCCGTAGATAGGAACAATTATTGTGTAGCATTGTGCCTCAAAATCCCGTCGAACGTGGCCAAGGAACGACTGAAGTGGAGAAAGACAGAATAAATAAGGTTGACTCGGAGGCGTTGTGTGTTGGCTCAATTTTCCTCGCTTCAGCAGAAGCCGTAGATAGGAACAATTATTGTGTAGCATTGTGCCTCAAAATCCCGTCGAACGTGACCAAGGAACGACTGAAGTGGAGAAAGACAGAATAAATAAGGTTGACTCGGAGGCGTTGTGTGTTGGCTCAATTTTCCTCGCTTCAGCAGAAGCCGTAGATAGGAACAATTATTGTGTAGCATTGTGCCTCAAAATCCCGTCGAACGTGGCCAAGGAACGACTGAAGTGGAGAAAGACAGAATAAATAAGGTTGACTCGGAGGCGTTGTGTGTTGGCTCAATTTTCCTCGCTTCAGCAGAAGCCGTAGATAGGAACAATTATTGTGTAGCATTGTGCCTCAAAATCCCGTCGAACGTGGCCAAGGAACGACTGAAGTGGAGAAAGACAGAATAAATAAGGTTGACTCGGAGGCGTTGTGTGTTGGCTCAATTTTCCTCGCTTCAGCAGAAGCCGTAGATAGGAACAATTATTGTGTAGCATTGTGCCTCAAAATCCCGTAGAACGTGGCCAAGGAACGACTGAAGTGGAGAAAGACAGAATAAATAAGGTTGACTCGGAGGCGTTGTGTGTTGGCTCAATTTTCCTCGCTTCAGCAGAACCCGTAGATAGGAAAAAATTATTGTGTTGCATTGTGCCTCAAAATCCCGTCGAACGTGGCCAAGGAACGACTGAAGTGGAGAAAGAAAGAATAAATAAGGTTGACTCGGAGGCGTTGTGCGTTGGCTCAATTTTCCTCGCTTCAGCAGAACCCGTAGATAGGAACAATTATTTTGTTGCATTGTGCCTCAAAATCCCGTCGAACGTGGCCAAGGAACGACTGAAGTGGAGAAAGACAGAATAAATAAGGTTGACTCGGAGGCGTTGTGTGTTGGCTCAATTTTCTTCGCTTCAGCAGAAGCCGTAGATAGGAACAATTATTGTGTTGCATTGTGCCTCAAAATCCCGTCGAACGTGGCCAAGGAACGACTGAAGTGGAGAAAGACAGAATAAATAAGGTTGACTCGGAGGCGTTGTGTGTTGGCTCAATTTTCCTCGCTTCAGCAGAACCCGTAGATAGCAACAATTATTGTGTTGCATTGTGCCTCCAAATCCCGTCGAACGTGGCCAAGGAACGACTGAAGTGGAGAAAGACAGAATAAATAAGGTTGACTCGGAGGCGTTGTGCGTTGGCTCAATTTGCCTCGCTTCAGCAGAACCCGTAGATAGGAACAATTATTGTGTTGCATTGTGCCTCAAAATCCCGTCGAACGTGACCAAGGAACGACTGAAGTGGAGAAAGACAGAATAAATAAGGTTGACTCGGAGGCGTTGTGTGTTGGCTCAATTCTCCTCGCTTCAGCAGAACCCATAGATAGCAACAATTATTGTGTTGCATTGCGACTGACCCCCGACAGGCGGGAACGTCACAAATGGTGGCAGCGGTGGGATCTTGCTGAAGTTGTGGTGCGAGACATTCACCCTCGTACCCGAGGAGAGGGGGGCCAACATGTTGCTACAAGAATCACCGAGCCTTCACGAAGGGATGATCGGTGCTAATGAAATGCTGTTTTGAGCTGTGATTACATCATTTACGGGGGGTGACAACGGTCCCAAGATAAGGGACTTTCTGCAAATTTTAGAGCAGGTCGGTAATCTGGGCGGATGGCAGGAGAAACAGTCGGGATGGCGCGATGTAGGATGGTCGGGGCTGCTCTAGACTTTGCGTGGTTGGATGAAGAGGTGGCAGGCGTGACTTCGTATAAATCGTTTAAAGCGCTCGCGCTGCAACGATGTGATACTGAGCCGGCGTAGAGGAAGTTTGAGAAGTTTCTAAGCGCAAGGCAGAGTGCTGGTGAGAATGTGCTACAAAATATTGATGCACACTTCGCAAACAATGTAACCTGCTGCAGGCTGGAGGCGAAATGTTTCAGGCCTGTATACTGTGTGATTTCAGTGCACGTTAAGAAAGCGCATGTGGTCGAAATTATCCGGAGCTCTGCACTACGCCACCTCTCATAGCCTTACTTGCTTTGGGACGTTAAACGCCATAAACCACAAAAAAGGCGAACAAGTGGCACACTATAAAAAGAAATTGAAAAGAGAACACTTATAAACAAACAAAAAACTCATTTATCTTTTTGAAACCGAACTTTATTCTGGCACCTAAACTGGGAATTAAGGAAGCTTGCATACAGTAAGCTTTTGCATACCTGTTGCAATATCTGCTGCAATGTTCATGAAATTTGTGTTCAGAGAAAAGTTTGTATTTGATTAAACTGTGCGCCGCTCTACCACCGACTTTCGTGTAGGTGTCCTGGTGTGACAAATGCCAGCAGGGATTAACCATACGAAATTTGAGACTGGAGGGAAATTCAATGATATTAGCTGACAAGCTCAGAAGCTGTCCTCATTTTTTTGTGTTTTCTCTCCACCATGCATTTATCGAGCTTCAAATGTTGAAGGAAGTATACGAGTGTAGTTTCCCCATACAGAACTTCTTGTTTGAAAGCGGCAGGGTGATCGCCTACCCCCTTTTCCTTTTGACATGGGCCCGTGGCAGTTCTGTTTGAGAAAAATATGTTTGTTAGCCAGAAGGACATGTTTGATAAATAGCATAAGCGTTTTACAGTCTGTAAGCAGTGAGATGGTGCACGTAGCAGCCGAGAAAATTATCCGGTTGCTATTGAAAATTCGGATTTTTGAGGTAATGCAATTATGCGGATTCACGCAAGAGAACACGAAGCTATTGGCCAGGATGTGCTTTCTGGCGAGATTGTAGATGGTTACGTTATCTGTGCTCTCTTTCTTTCAAGATAAGAAAAAAAGCTGAGCAATTTTAATCTAGTCCTCAGGTCTTCTACTCATCATTTTGGCGATTTGCTTTACTCCACAGCAATATACCAATGCTTGCCTCATGCAATCAGGTTGCAGTGAATAAGCAGGTTGTTGATACTTTGATTCGAGCGTTTGTATTGTGCTGTTGAAGAAGGGCAGCTGAGTAATCGTGTGAAATCAGTGCTCGATCAGTTCCTACACACTGCCGAGGTGCGCCGAACAAATTTGCAAGGGCCGTGATGAGGAGGAGGAGAAAAGCATTTTTTAAGGCGGAAGCCTTTAATGTCTCATCGTTGTAAGCAGCAGTTGTCGACAGAAATGTCACGCTTTTCAGATGGTGGAAACGTTAGTGACGTCACAGTGCGCGAATTTCAAACGGGGCCAATTGTACTTTGGCTAGTAACCATGCAACCAATTGAAGGGATCGTATAGTGATGCACCAAGTAAGTGGGACCGAACTTGGTTAATTGCTTAATTATCCAATTAGCCTAATTGGGTTTACTAGTCAGGCCATATAAATAAATAAAACCGATTAAGAAATTGGTCGAGTTCAGGAATCGAACCCCGGTCTTCGGCGTGAGAGACGAGCATGCTATCCACTCCGCCATGCCAGCCGGATGGTTTGCAATGAACAAAGGCGCGTCTAGTGAATACGGTGTCTTCACTCACTCTCATCCTCCTCCATTCCCTTCCGGCGAGGTTTAGGTGTACATGGACAAATGAGTGACAGATACCTTTCCTTTCCTCAAAAACCAATTTACCGACGAGCGAGGCGTAGAACCGAATGGACGATGGCGTTCTATGGACTCCTTGGCAGCGTTGCAAGACGCTGTCACGTTCCACTCTTAGGGGCGAAGCTTAACATCTTAACCACACATCAGTGACCACACTTTAGGTCAAAAAAGTGCCCCTGAATTTTGTGACACAGTTACTGCGTAATTTCCTTTCCTCCAATACAATATTCATTTTCTTCATTACGGCTCCTCTTTATCCATCTTCTTTCACTCCCATTTCCTCCCTTCCTCTACGGTGCGGTTCAGGTGTCCACCGAGATGACAGAATTACTGCGCCATTTCCTTTCCTCAAAAAGCGTTGCGTTCAAAGGGCAAGGCATCGCGCCGAACGGGTGGTGGCGTTCCGTGGACTCCCGGCAGCGCTACAACGCGCTGTCGCGTTCCACTCCTACAGGCGAAGCTTAAGCGTCATTAATTAGCAGTCAATTAGTATTCAGGCAATCAGTAAATAACCATTAATTAGTGACTTGTCACCACTTAGTAATTAGTCCAAATTATATGTGACGCCACCAGTGCCACAGAAGCAGCGAAGGTGGTGCGGAAAACGCTTCCGCCCCTACCCACTTTAGACAGTCGAAGTGCCCCCTGAATTTTTTAGTAATGTACAGAGAGGTGCTCGGGAAGAGGCCCCTAATGGGTCTCACCCCTTACAATACTAGGCGGAGTCCCTCATTCCGGGATCCCGTTGGTCGAGACCGCTACACAAGTCCGCCGAACCAGGGCCTGTTGGGCCGATAGTTCCTGGCAGCTGAGCAGGGCCGCCTCCCAGTCCTCTCGGGTAGGGGAAAGGGTGATTGAGGGGAGATAAGGATTTTTTCTGCAAGCCCAAACCATGTGGAAGGTGTCGGCCACATCCCCACAGAATGAGCAGCGGCCATAAAAAGAAGGATTAAAGTGCTTGAGAACCGCCGGGCACAGCAGGGTGTTTGTAAAGAGCCTGAGGAGAATTCGTTCGCCAGCTTTAACCATTCCTTTCATAGGAATTGGGTATCGCCGGTGTTCGGCACGATAGTGCTCAGTAATTTCTTTAAAAGAAAGGAGAGGGCTGTGATCTGGGTCAAGCTCCTCCCAAGGGACGCCTGGTGCCCGGTGAGTGAGTGCGCGGGCCAGTTGGTGATATAATTTGTTAAAGGCGTCCTGTCGGAACCCCAGCGCTTTCGGGGGAGTACTTTAAGTATTTTCAGGGATCGGGAGGCTTTCTTTTTGAGACCATTAGTATGAGGTAGGTTAGTTTTTTGTCAAAAGTAATGCATAGAAATTTTGTTTTTTTTTACAAATTGGGTTTTGTTTACATATAAGGCGGGGTAAGGTTGTAGGCCTTGTTTTAGTGGGAAATTACCACCCATTGTTTGTGTGGAGACCGGGAATCCATTTCTGCCTGCCCATATCTAGTCTGC
This sequence comes from Amblyomma mixtum, assembly GCF_055824585.1. Lineage (NCBI taxonomy): Eukaryota > Metazoa > Arthropoda > Arachnida > Ixodida > Ixodidae > Amblyomma > Amblyomma mixtum. The sequence continues at coordinate 155,725,481 of NC_143016.1, forward strand.
TTACTGTCAATTGCATTTGTCTCTCGCATGTTACCACGTTGGGGGACGTGCGGGCTATTTGAAGATCGTCGACGTTGACTGAATGCATAATGGACTTCGGGATTATTTTGTTAATGGAGTTTGTCTTTGCAAGGAAGAGTGTCGTGCTTAAAATGCACCCATGAGGAACCCCGTTCCCCTGAACGAAGTACCTGGAAAGAGTTGATCCTGAGCGTACTTGAAATGAGCTGTTCGAAAGGAAATCGTTGAGGCAGTTTAACATCCTGCCGCGGATGCCTAGTTCTGCAAAGTCGGTAATAATGCCAAACTCCAAGTTGTGTCGTATGCTTTCTCCATGTCAAAGAGGACGGCAAGATTGGGCTGTCTGGGTATTTAAGCTTCTATGTGTTTTCGAGGCGAATTAGATGGCCACTTGTTGAGCATGCCTTTTTAAAACTGCATTGATGATTGTCAAGAAGTTCGCAAAATTCAAGGACAAACGTTCGTCTGATATTTTGCACTTTAAACAGATTTGGCGAGAAACTTTCGAAGGGCTATTGGCCTATAGATACTGGAGGAAGTGGTGGTTTCCCAAGTTTCAGGAATGGTACTACCACGGCCGTTTTGTACTCCTTAGGTATTTTTTTCTTCTAGGATTACTTTGTTAAAGAAATGCAGGAGTGCCTCTAGGAAAGGTTGAGGAAGATGGGCAAGCATTTCATAATGTGGCTTATCGGCGCCTGGAGCAGTTTTTTTCCGGCAGACAGTACTGTGTTTATATCTTGGAGAGCAATTTAATTGCTATATTGTTTATTTCCACCTCTACTTATCGGTTGTTTGTTTTTCGGCTCTATTTTTGTTGTTTAGAAATGACTGCCTATAGTGTGATAAACTAGAAACTGCAGTGTTCGTATAAAATTTCTGCCTGTTCCCTTAGGATTTTTTCTGTGCCAGGTGTTGTCAAAAGAGGAACTGTAAATGATGAGAAGTTGCAGTTTAATTATCGTACCAGCTCCCACATTTTTTTCCGATGTGATTGGACTGTTTATGGATGAGGCATAGCTCTGTCATGATGCTTTCTCGGCGGGGCGACGAACGTACCGAGCCTGAGGTCTTGGCTTTCAAAAATTTTCAAGGTTCTCTGTCGGGTACCATCGCGATTTACTCCAAGGTCTGTTTTGTAGTTTTTCGCTTAATTTCAGCATTCTGTCAACCGCACTTTGTGGTTCTGTCGCACCACTCCTGAAAATGAGGAATAAATAGCCAAGTGTGCGGCAGATAGAATACGATCTGTGAACGTTTTTATTTATCTCATCGGTGTTTAGATAATCTAAGGCTATTTTTTCTAAAGTTGCTTCTGGTCAAAAATGTGCCCAGTCTGCTGACTGAAACTTACGACGTCGGGATTTTCTTGGGGTGATTTCTTTTGCAAATGTTAATCAGATTATTAGAGGTGGTGATCGCATCCTTATGGGTTATCGGTGACACCCCATTTAAAAACGCTAAAAAAAGATGAACTAAAAGACAAATCTGAACAGCTCATTTTCGTCGAGGCCGGGAAGCAGTATGTGGTCTTTTCCTTACTTATAAGACCTGCAGCTGCAACAGAAAAAGATTACCACAAGTTACTCGTGACCGGAGCGGAAAAATTGCGAGACGCGGTGCTATTGTAGCCGTATGCACAGAGAGCGAGAGTGCCTGGCACATTCCACTTTCCAAAGTGACAGAAAGCAGCCCATCCGAAAGCAGGCACTGCCACATGTTACTCTTGCCAGTGCATCCCCACCACATTTTTAAAGGAAAAGGTGATAAAGATAACGTTGCTCGCCACGCTAGCGGAAAAAAGTAAATAAAATGAGATTATGTGCTTAGTAACCTTAGCACATGGTTTGGCTGATAAGGCATCTACAGAAGTTCGTTTAAAATGTTGAATTTCTGATGGGCGAATGTCTAGGTTGTCTGCTTTCTGCCGGCCACCCCCGCTTTAGGAAATGGAATGTTCCTGGCACTCTCGCTATCGGCGCACTCGGCCACAATAGCGCCGCGTGTCGCGATTTTTTCGCTCCGGTCATGATTCACTTGTGCCATTCTCTTTCCGTTGCAGATGTACATTAGTTGTAAGAATAAAATCTCCGATCAATTAATATACCTGATATGGCAAGCTTAACTACCTGATATGGCTCTGGAAGCGAATCGAATCAATCAAGTCTTCCAGATCCTGGGTTGTTAGTGACAAATAGATATACTGAACAGATTGTTATTGTTTTGTAGGGGACGATGCCGACCACGACAGCTTGAAGGTTTGTGTTCAGTTTGCTTTCTTGAGCACAAACGCCGCTTTGCATGAATGTATGAATGTTTGTATGTATGGCTCCCGAGAGTCTAGTGAACGCTTGCGACTGCGTCTAACTGTATGATGTCCACCAAGATTGGTTTCTTGAAGACAAAGCTACAAGCAGCATTGACCCTAAAATATCTGTTATGTCACTGTAATTCTCTGAAAGTCGCCTCGGCAGATGTATAGGAGAATCCCACAAGGTGGAGTAGATTTGTAATAAGGGAGTAATTACCCATTGGCATCCACCCAAGCGCAGCCATTCGGCTACGAAGGAAAGCTATACAGATTTCTTGGAAACTTCGTAGCGAAAAAGAAAAATTCGTCCTGGTCCGGGGTTCGAACCCGGGACCACCGCTTCACCTTTTTAGCCGTATAGCTGCGCTTGGGTGGATGCCAATGAGTAATTACTCCCTTATTACAAATATACTCCACCTTGGGGGATTCCCCTTAACATTTGACCAACACACCTCCCACTTCGAGTTACTGATCAATTCGCTCTGATCAATTCGCCAGTTAGCTCAATTGGTAGAGCGACTGCTTCGGTGAAGCGGTGGTTCCGGGTTCGAACCCCGGACCAGGACGAATTTTTTTAACTACGAAGTTTCTGAGACAGCTGTGAAGCTTTCCTTTGTTGCTGTATGCCTGCGCTTGGGTGGATGACAATGAGTAATTACTCCCTGACTACCTCTCTTCTCTAAATGTAACGTTTTCCTTGGTCTTTATTGTTATCATCTCTTATTCTTTCTCCCAGGACGAGCACGCTCAGGAATTCTAGGAAGGAGCGACGTGCTTTGCTAGCGCACCTGCTTCGTGGTGTTCGCTCTACTAGTCGCGGAAGTCGCCTCCAACCATCGGCGCGCCCGGACGAGTGCGGCCGTTAGCGCTGCACTCGTTACGACGAACACGTGCGCGCTCGTTCACGTCGCGTTCCCCCCAGTGGGTGTGGTTGGTCCCCGCTGCCCCTTTCCACAGCTCTTCGTGCGTTATGTGGGTGCGTGTGATGCGGTGGCTTTTCTGTGCCTGGAGCCACGGATTACCCTCCGTGAGTAGCCCTGCTCTGCCCCTGCTTCAGTCGCCCGGCGCTGAGCCTGCTGCGGCTGAAAGCCACTGCCTGCCCGGTTCTTCGTGATGTGCCCGGAGGGATCCCCCCGCGAACGCCTGCACTCGGAGCGCCTCCAGGAGCCTCAGCCTGCACCCTAACAACAGATGTAGAAGATTTTTCAACCTTGTCTACGCCTTGAAGCTAGAGCACTAAGAGTCGCTCTGTTGTTCTAACGTGTGTTTGCACTCGATCGCAACCTTCTCTGTGCTATAGCTTAGAGCTACTTTTACTTTTTTCTTCTCATTACTACAGACCTTAGCGCAGATATAATTTACTGTGTTTACACAATAAGTGCAGCACTCCACCGCTCCTCTTATTAGTGTTTTCAACGTAAAAACAGCGTTGCTGCACCACTCGTTTCGTCCTTTCTCTTTTTCCGAGCGAGTGCAGCCTCTCGGCGCCGTTCCTCCAGCATTAGAGCAGCGCCTCGGCATTTTGGCTTTGCGTGTCGTAACGCTTGACCGCAGCTGCACTGTTCCGCTGTTAGTTTTTTTCTTTTCAACTGTTTTCAGCGCTTTGTCTTTATACAGCCTTCCCGTTCTGCTCCTTGTGTTTTTCGCATTTTAAAGGAGCCCTGTGGCGCGCTACAATTCTAACATTTTGGAACAGACCACTCCGTTGTTTTGTACAATCTGGGCTCCCTAAAAGAAGTACGACGCCTCTGTGCTGACGGTTCTTCGGGTGTGGTGAACCGCGGCCCTAATCAGAACATTAGCAATTTCGCTGATGATGGGCTGGATGGACTGGTGAGCTGTTGTCGGCAGCCGACCGGAGCCTTGGCTACCTGGTCACTGTCTAAGTATGCGGCTGGCGCTGAGGAGTACTAGGTTTGCTCCCAGGATGGCTAACACTGGGTGGAGTGCCGTTCTCCTGTAATCTAGCGCGAACCGGGCGCTGGCGATGAAGGCCTAGGCTTAATGCCGGGAGTAGTTACGCACTCCTGCAATTCAGTTAATGGGAGGCGACGCAAATGATGATCCTGGGAAGGGTTTGTGGTGACCCTTTCCCGGGACTTAAAGCGAGAGAGTTCATACGCCGCGGCAACCTAGGAACAGGCTACTGCGGCTAAGTCTCCAGCAGATTCGCTGCAGGGAAATCCCCGCTGATTAAAGTCATCTGGGGTAGGGGCATCCCTGTGTAACCCGAGCCCTAAGATCACTCGAGCGCTGCTTGGGTCTGTCCGCGTTCCTCCTAAGGGAAACCAGGGCCATCTCTGGGAAACGAAGCGAAAGCAGAACTGGCGCTTGCGTCCGTTGAGAGTCTGCGAGTAGTACCATTGTGAGACCGTAAGGGGTGTGGGATGAAGCCCACACTCGCACTGTCGGTACGTAGGCGGTAGGTCCTGACTTCAGGGCCGGCGTCAAATTCAAGATGCTTAATAAAATTTGGTAGAATGGGGCCCCCGCTTGCAGCGCGGCACGAAGAGACTACCCGAAGTCAAGGGTGCCTAGGCGTCTGGCAGGAGTGCACATCACGGAAGTGCACCACGGGGAGTAGCGACCTCGCTTGTCCGAAGCTCGGGGGTTGGACCCACACAAAACCAATGGGATGGCAGTAGTTGATCGATCCGCCACGTTCGATGGGAGGGCTTTCGAGCCCGAGGATGACCAAACCTAAATTGGTACAAGAGACGTCTCTGGTGTGGGGGTCCACCACCTTAAAGAGACTTGCACTTGGGAAGTGGTCTGGCCCTGGCCTAGTCTGTGTATGACTGGGGGGGGGGGGGGGGGTGGACTCTTGGCAGAAGGAAAATTTCTCGCGGTGCGAAACACAGCTCCGCTCCCAGGTGCATATTACTAAAGCCCGGTTCCACTTCCCGCGCCCGAGCTTCGGCTCACGTCCGCGATGGTAACTCTTGTGCCTAAGGGTGCTTGAGGCTAAGGGGAAGGAGTGGCCTGGGTAGTAAGTGCCTACACAAGCCCAGCCCGCTACCATTTGTGAGTGCAAGTTCCCTGCGCTGGCATGCCAAGCATGTCGTGCGCAGTGGTATGGCTTGGCGCGTCTAAGAAAACATGACGACAGCATCCTGGCAGCCGAGAGGCTGTCGGCCCAAGCTACAGTCACGGGCTTCTTCCGGAGTGGCGGGACCTTTGCTGCTGACACCCTTCTGTCTTGGAGTTCCAGTTTTGTGGAATGTCCCGAAATCACACACGGTGAGGGTAGTACATTACCTCGGCCTGGACCCGTGTGTTCTGTCTGCGTGGCAGTTCAGGGGTGGTATTCTCCCGGTGTCGCCTTTTGCGACATGTCGCATTAGGGCGGCGCCTAAAAAGTGCGTACAGTTGCTCGAAGAAACGGAAAACGCCGCCGGCACTTTCGTCGGCGGTGCTTTCATTCACTCCGAGAAGCGACAATTTACCACTGCTGATTCACTAGCACCAGTAGTTTCGTATCTTTGATAGCAAGAATATTTGCCGTCACATGACGTCTAATGTTCAAAAAACATTTGCAAATTTAATATAAACTCGCTTTACTTCATTTGTCTATAAAACACCGCGAAAGAGCTCCAAATCTATTCTTGTTTCGCTCCTGACGGTTGTGCTAGATTTCGGCTGCGTTTCGGGCAGTTGCAGACGGTAGCAGTGTACCTGGAGGTCCCATTAGGCTTGCGCGCTCCAGAATCGAGAGCGTATCTCAAAAACTAGGCTGAATTGCAGCTTAAACTTTATAGTCGAAGCAAGGTGAGTCATAGCGAAAAGCAACAACACCAGTAGTTGCCGGTAAACATGTCGACTTGAATCGCAAGGACTGCTGAATTGGCTGAAGCGGGCGGCTCTCGCTTGGAAGGACGCCGCCATGTTTTCACTCTAAGGGCGCAAAAGCCGCAACCATGGAGGAAGGAAAATTGGCCGCAACTGCCGATTGCGTTCGTACGCTAACGCTATTTCCGCATTGGCGTCCTGCGCATGCGCACTCTGGACCCGCTATTCCGCTATGCACGCAATTACGCAAAGCCCGCAATGCTAAAACTCTCTAATGTTCAGTTGCAGTTTTGTAAAAGTCGTCACATTGCTTTAAATCCTCTTTGGCTCGTGCAGACACTGTTTAGTTGCACTAACGTGCATTAAAACACCTTGAAGGGTCATGTAGATGCGAGCGCAAGCGCTGCCAAGGCCATCAACGTCTGCTTCGTCGTCTGTTTACGACGGTGCAAAGTAAGTTCGCATGGCGAGTGGCAGTCCGGCTCAGCAGACGATAGCCACAGTGCTGTGCTCTTCGACAGAGGGGTAATGCCGCCGACAAGATTCGTCGGCCAAGGCAAACTGGTCGCGATGTCCGCGGACACGCCACTCTCCTTCACAACTCAAAAATCAGGTAAGGAGAGTGGGATCCATGGCGTGTAGTATCAATTTCGTAGCCCGTCGTCCGTGCGAATCGCTTCAGCGCATTCCGTTGTTCGACTAAGCGTAGTAAATTGGGGCGACGTCACGATGACGTAGCAGGAAGGCGGATACATGTTGTCACGCCGCCATCACCGCGGCTCGAGCCAATCAGCGAAGAGCGAATGCGACATGTCTCAAAAGGCGACACCGGGAGAATACCACCCCAGGCGTCTCTGCCTCGCTGAGCGAGACCACTTGGTTGGGCTGGTAGCCAAGACACTCGGGGTTGGTGTCGGAGTGCGTCACCTGTAGGGTCATGATATGGTTCATAAAGGAGCGTCGAGCTTGACGCAGGGGGCTACCTTTTCCGTTTGCCCTTTGTGGTGTAGATCGCTGGTCCCATGTGGATGGAAGTCCGAAACCTTCCGCTGATGTGGCTGCGGGCCATGAGCCCGTGGGTTCAGGGCGCGTCAGTCCCGCGGTGTGCTAAATGTACGAGCAGCCTAGGCTTGTTCGGCGACCAAAGATGGAACTCCACCTGCCCCTGATGGGGAAAGCAGAAATCCCTCGGATACACGCTGGCCTCCTATCGTCTACCTGGTGCCTGCTGCTGCCATCCTGTGTCCTTGGGAGACGTTCCTAGACCCAACTGGTACTGCTGCCCAGATTTCAGGAATTCGGTCTCCAAAACTAACACCAACGCTGGATAAAGGGACAGTGCTGCGGCGCAGTGGGACACTTAAGCTCCCACCAGCGGGAGGAGGGGAGGACCACACGGAACGACAAATGTCAGAATAGATGTGATAAACTTGTCTTCCTACCAGGCCACACCCACTGAGATCATGGTCCTTTCCCCCAGGTTGAATTTCAACGTTGATCTCGCACCGGACAAGAGGAAGGTTATTTGCGCCGTAGAACCGGCTACCTATCAAGTACCACCGCCTCTACGTGAAGAAGCACTTACCAGGGTCATCGGAGTGCTGTCAAGATAGCGAAATGAAACTAGGCAACCTGCGTTAGAAAGATAAGCCATAAAAAGCCTTCGCGGAAACGAAGCCGGTGTAGTTCCATCTGCCGACAAAAGGAACGCAACTTTGCTACTTGACAGAGGCGACGACGACTGGAAAATGTTGTACTTGCTGGAAGACAAAATCTACGTTACTTTGTCCTTTGTCTTACGATCCGACAAGCAGGTTACAAAGGAAACTCCAAGAACTTCTCGCCGACCTATTCAAGTTCGTACCTCCGCAAAAGAAGAGATTGTACTACCACCTTCTCTGCACCATCTCAGGCCCGCCATTTACAGCTTACCAAAGGTCCATAAGATAGGCGTCCCGTTGCTACCCATAGTGGACTTCACCAGGTCTCCGCCACACAAGCTATCAGGATATCTGCACGGAGTTCTGAGCCCCTTTGCGGCAAATCAGATACGCATGTGGCAAACTCCTCGGACTTTGTTGAAAACCTCAGCAACATGAAATTGGACGCAGAAGACGTGATGGTGTCGTTCGAGGTCGTGTCACTGATCACCAGTGTTCCCATCAATCTTGACGTCAGCACATGTGAAGACGTCTTAAAAAAGGACCCTGGTCTCGCTGGACGCACGCTATATGACAATGGCATCTGAACGTTGTTGGACGCACCCCGTATGACGGTGGCATCTGAATGTTGCTGCAATTTTGCCTCAGGAACGCTTATTTCTCTTATCGCTTCAAGATTTATAAGTAGACACACGGCACCGCTATGGGTGTGTCCGTGTCGGTCACAACTGCCAACGAGCTAATGGAGGCTCTGGAAGCGAAAGTTCTCGCGGGTTTCACATCAAGACCCAAGAAACTCTACCGGTATGTGGATGACATTTTTTGTATTTTACGGAGAGAAGACACCACTAGGCTTCTACAAGAACTGATTGCGGTAAACCACAGCTTGAAATTCATTGTGGAAGTTGAAAAAAGACGACTGCCTGCTGTTCCTAGACATCCTCGTGCATCTGAAACGAAGACACCTGTCTTTCACCGTGTATCGCTAGCCTACACACAAAGGCCGCTACCTCGATTTTAAATCAAATCATCCCGTGGCTCACGAGACGTCGGTTGGTTTGGCTCTATTGACGCGTGCTACGCGGATCTGCACTGAGAAAGAGTGCCTGGAGTCCGAGCTTAATGTGATGCGACGGGAACTTTCTGAAAATGGTTACCCTCCCCATTTCTTTGCAAGAATTGAAAAGAAAGCATTGCAACCGACGGCAGATATTGGAAAAAATTTTTACGCCAACGCAGGCATTTTATATGGTCACGAAGGTCTGTCCCGCGTATTTGCGAAGTATAATTTCAGCATTGCGCACGTGCCAACCGGCAAGCTACGGAATATACTCGTCAACGTTAAAGACCGGCTACTGGATACAGACTTCACTGCTGTTGTTCACGGGATTCCTTGCGGCGGCTGCAGCCAGGTCTACATCGGCGAGAAGAGAAAGTTCACACGGTGACTGAAGGAACACCAGCGCGTCAAAAACAAAGATATTGCTTCCAGTGCGCTCTCTGAGCACGCACACGAGTGAGGATATCAGATCGACTGAGACAACGCAGCAATTGTAGTCAAAGAACGAAACTTTACAAGACGGCTTCTCCTTGAATCGTCATTCCTCCATTTGACAACTGAGAACATGAACCACACTACAGGAAGCTTGCCACTAAGCTATTACCAGCCATTGCGTCACAAATTTAAATTACGCGTACTTGCTCTGTCCACCTCACTGGGAACAAGGAACTCGTGGCGGTCCCGAAACGTCATTCTTCATTGCTTGACTTGGTCGGTGAATGCGATTTATTTTTTTCACTAATCTATGCCTGACCAGAGAAATTTTCGTCGAACCCTTGACTACAAGAGTAAACCCACAACTATGGGTAATAACCCGCGTCCAGTATCTTCTCCACAGAATACTTCAAAGAAACCCCCACCACCTGCAGTATGCAGCATGGTCTCCTTCACAGTTTGCGCAGCGCGGGAAAGCATCAAATTCATAAGAATGGTGATCCTTCGAAGCGCATCCCGCGCAAGTTTTGCGGCCGTGTGAACACTGAGCCGGGGCCAAGCCTCTGGCAATTGAACCATCTGCGAGGGTTGGGTATGTATGGTCTTACATTAACTTTCAAATATCCCACTTCGATTGTTTCCGGCAATTTGCTGGAGTTCAGCGCCCGTTCTTTTCGCCTCGTCTTTGTGCATGTCCTTTTTGCGCGGTTTTTTCTGAAATATATGTACCAACGCGCCCAACTCGCCGCATGCTGGAGTAGAACTTGAAGATCAGGCGTGCTGTGTGTTTCATTATTGCCCTTTCAGATCTTGATTCTACGAACATCTATGACGTCTTATTCGCTGAGCACTTCGAGCATTCCTTTCTCTGATGTGGAACAATGAATTTCAGATATTACACCCCGGGCAGTGTTCATAGATCTGTGGGAAGACACGGATACAGGAATGCTCCCTAGAAACACATCGACTGTAGAGTACTGGATGGTGTCAAGCAGTTCGAGTCGTAAGTCCCCACTGGCCATTTTGATACCTTGTAGCCAGTGCCCAAGTCTTCTATCAAGCACTTTGGTACAAGAAAAGGGGATATTATTCTAACTTGCTTATCTTCTACATCGCTATGGATGACGAAGTATTTGGGAAAACTTATTTCTCTGAAAAAATTCATATGCATCGATCAGTCCTCGTTTGAGACAGCGATAATGTTCAGAAAAGGCGGGGACCATTAAAAAAATACAGTTCTTCGGTCATGGCGCTAGCCACCCATCTTCTAGCTTAACAAGGCAACGGCAAGGAACTTGTACGCAAGTTCTGCCCATGCCAGCTGTACTCCCCAACTATAACCAACTATGATTCAACTCAGGGTAGTTTGCCACACAAGGTTAACTCTCGCCGCCAGGAGAAAAAAACGAAAAACCAGAAGGAAGGAGGAAGCAGCAAAGCCTTGACAAAGCAGATACGAAAGCGAAAGGTGAAGGGGAGGATAGGAAGAGGCGACTGCCAATTTTCCGCCGTCGGGTGAGGCCGGAGGTGCTATCTACAAGAAGTCGGGGTCATAATCATGTGTGTTGCCTCCGCCGAGCGGCTAAAGGTCCAAATAGTCGGCATTGGCTCAACCACAAGGATCTCCCTTTCCCCGTACACAGCAATGCCACGCACGGCTGAGCACGGGCGCTCGGGCCCATGGTGGCGCACTGCTCACCATCATGTCCCTGCGGATGCTCAGGAACCCGTGGTGTCGCAACTCGCCAACATCTGCATGAAGCAGATGCTCCTGCGGGGTGTTCACTATATGTTTTGAGGAAGCGTTGTGGAGTAGCAGGCCAGGGTCATGTTACCACCTGCCGACCTCTCCTCCCTTCCTGTGATTAAAATTCTTTTCTCTGTTTTTTGTGGAAGCGAACAGTCAAAGTAAAAAAAAAAAAACACAGAAATGTTTTATTTCTTAATTTGTGCTTTTGGTCATTGCGAAAGCATTAGCGTCATTATTTGTACCTCAAAGGTATTTGATTTGGTTTGTGGTTTATCGGGGTTTATGGTCCCAAAGTGCGCAAATATGCGCTCAAAGATGCAGCGTTGAGGTCGGCACTCATTCGGAACGACGCGATGACCTTTAAGTTTATTTGTTGAACATCAGCGCAGCTCCGCTTCCACGAGACGCTGCATCGCAAAGTTAACTCTTCTTTGTTTCTGAGAATCATGCTGACTTTAAAAATCCTCTGAACAGTTTCCGAAACTGAGTACCCACGCAGGAAAAAAAATAATTGATAAAAATGTGCTGGAAGCAAGGGGTTTAACGTCCCAAAGCGACTGAGGCTATGAGGGAGACCTCAGTGAAGGGCTCCGGAAATTTGCACCATCTGTGGCTTTTTAACCTGCACTGATATCGCGCACTGTTCACGGGCCTGTGGAATTTCGCCCCTATCAAAATTCGACAGCCGCGGCCGAGATCGAACCCGCGTCTTTCATGTAAGCAGCGGAGCTCCATAACCACAGAGCCACCGCGACGGCTTTATTTAACTCCGTTGTTATTTTCTGATGTCATTTCACTGCCCACCATCAGTACGGGCCCTTGCAGTGCCATCTTGCTGCTTATCCAGTTATTTTTGGTACATGATAGCACTGAGCAGATAAGGAGGCATATGAGGGTGCAGTTGCTTTGCGTGCAGATAGCTTTTCCTATATCCAATTTTCTCTGTGTTCAGACTCGTGGTGTGCTTTGTGTGTTCCAACATGACCAATCACCTTATCCTGTTGCGCAACCGAAGAAGTATGAAAGCATCCTGCTGGTCACGGGCCATAGCATGAGGCACTGTGCATCAAAGGAGGCAACGAAGAGTGTGCTGAGAGTTATCGGGGCCGTCCTCCAAACTAAACAGATTTTCCGTCAACAAAGCACATTTCCTTCAAGAACTCCTCCATGAGCCTTCGCAAGCGAAAAAACTTCTATGGCAGTGCGTGCAGTTCATACACTGGCTAAGCGAACTCGAAAAAAGCGCTTTGAATGTATCATGTTCATACTGCAAGAACGAGTATTGTACCGAGATTTTAAATACATAGAGTTGATATTCCTACACTAACTAGACTTTGAACACCGGATTAGGCATATACTTGCAGAAAAAAGTCAATTCCTTTAGAAGTTGTGCCCAGACATGCGATGTTAGTGACACCTCTCAGAGTGGTGCTTACCACAAACTTCCACTGCAGCCAGCTGATCTCACACTTCCTTTTAACACAGATGGAGCGGCACTATACGAGAGTTCTGGATTTGGCATGTGGCCACTACTGCTCCAAGTAAACCTACTTGTGTATAATGAACGAATGGAAAAGCTGCTACTGGCTAGTCTTCGGTTTGGCTCCGAAAAACCAGCCATGAACACATTTCTCCTACTTTTTTTTCAGCGCTATTACAGCCTTCTAGGTGAAGGCATCACCTTCCAGGACATCATGGGTAATGACAGCATATGCAAGGTGTTTCCGGGACCCTGTTCTGCTGCCAGTGTGGCAAGGGGGAGGTCACGTGTATCGCAAAGTTTAATGGGGAGCATGGCTGCGCTTGGTGCGAAGAACCTGGAGAAGTTAAGGCAGGGACCGCTGCCGTCTACCCCAGGCACTCATGTGCTCGAGCCCTCAGGACACGCCAGTCCTTTATTATGCGTGCAAACAAAGCAAAAAAGAACCGAAAGCAAGCCAGCTGTGGTGTAGAAGCGCAGAGCATTCTGACTATGCAGACTTTTTTCAGCTTCAGCTCCAGCTTTTTAGTTGATTATATGCATGCCATTTGCTCGGGCTTCGTGAAGACAACCCTACTGTGGCTTGAGTCAGAAAAATGCTGCTTTCGAATGTGTTAGTGAAGCGAGGAGCTAAGTGCTAAGCTCCCTGACATGGCACCTACTTGGGACCGGTCTCGCTTGCCACGCCCATCGTCTGAAGTGAGACGGCGAAAATCACCAGAATGGAGAAATTGACTGTTTTGCTCTCCCATTCTTCTGTCTGGCTATCTCCCAACAAAAAAGTACTACTCGATGAATTTTGTTAAATAATGCACTGCATGTTGGCTTTCACAATTTCAGTAGAGACAATCAGAATCTTGTGAACAAAACGATGTTCTAAAAGATTATGAATGTTTGTATGGCAAAGAGTGCATGACGTGCAATGCTCGCCTGCTGACACATATCACTGACAGTGTAAACTAGCAGGGCCGCCTATAAGGAAACTCCCTCTTCACTTTTAAATAAATGAATGGAAAGCTGAGAAACTTCGTTTGCGGGACAAGGTTTGATGAAAATCAATTAACTGATTGCCTAAACTCTGACAGCATGTATCACGGAGTCAAAGAGAAATCCACATAAGTAATCAATTTTGGGCTCTCATAAAGCGTTACCGCTCCTTATGGCACTCTCTGGCACTGGTACTTCATGTAAAAGGGATGACCCGTAATGGGAAAGTCAATTACAAAAAATAAGCCTAGGTCACTTCTGCCTTTCCACAGCTGACTTTGACAAGTATATACGATGCAATCCTTTTGCGTGGACCCACTTTTAGACGCATTCTAGATAATGATCTTTTTAGCTGTTGCACAGCACATAGCTTCTTTTGTGGTCACCAAAGTGGGAACATTAATATTAAGACTCAGGCGTTCAGGGCCGACGAGTGTCAAAACTGGCAGCAGCTTCACGCGGTTGCAAGTAGTATTGTGTTGGGTTTAGTGGCGGATAGCGTCTAAAGCTATCATGCTCCAAATTCAAGGTATAGAATTTTATTTTTGTAGAATGTTATAAAAGGTGTAAACAACGGTGATGTAAAGAGCCTAAAAGTTATTTCGCCTTACCTTAGTGTTAAGAAAGGGCTAAAAAAGGATCGCTGGGCTCCTAACGTATGATATGAAGACGTTAACTTTCTTCTCAGGAATGAAAAAGTGGCTCAGGTGTGGCTGAAAAGTCTGTGTTGAAATAAATTGCCTATATTTGCCTATGGTCATATTGCCTAAATAGCGACAGCTTCTGGAGAAACCATAAAACTCTGCTGGGTACCGAGTTAAATCGTAATTCAAGGCAACTAGACAGCATACATCCACGCTGTTCAAGCTCGTGGCAAGCAAATCAAAAAGTAAATATACCGTTTAAACATTTGATGAACTTAGTTCATCTTAACGTAAGGCAAAAATTGAAGTCCGCGTGGAACAACGAAGCATATAACCAACTGCACTTTGTAAAGCAAGCTTTAGTTGAATGGAAGTCTTGCCCTCAACAGGAACGTTTCAAGGAAGTGATTAGCCATCGCAACTTAACCATCGCAAGACAAAAGCTGTACTATTTCACCCCAGCCACAAGCAAATCCAGTTGCCGCACATTGTGTTAAACAATATCAATATTGAAATAGTAAGAACTTTTAAATCACTAGGTGTATACTTTTCTGAAAATATGACATGGGATGAACACGTCGGCTATATAGTAAATAAATTGTCGAAAACTATTGGCATCATACGCCACCACTGTTATTATTTCCCTACCTCAGTTAACGTCCTTTTATATAACCGTTTATTTTCCTCCACATTAAGCTATGCCTTTTTAGTATGGTCCACAACAACAGCAACAAACATCAGCAAACTTTTAATATTGCAGAAACGGGTCTTACGTCTGGTCTGCAATGTTCCGTATCGCTCCCATACTGCAGACCTATTTAAAAAACACAATATCGTTCCTGTTACATCACTATACAATTATAAACTATCCCACCTTTATAAACAGGGAATAATAAAGAATAATGATGCATTAACTAACCTAGCCGGATTGCAGATAAACACCACCACCTATATAACGTACGCTTTTTGGAACCCTGGAATGTCACCAAATGCCGGACTAACTACGGGAAACAAATGTTGAAATACTCATTGCCGACGGTTTTAAATTATCTTTTTACTGAAACAAATAATGACATTTCCGCGATATCCTCACAGAAATTGCGTACCTTGTTTGTATAACCTGTTTATTCTTTTTTTTTCTTTCCTCGCTTTGATGTTGACGTGTACGCCTTCGCCGCACGCTGCTGCGCTACTGTGTATGCTGGGAGGTCAGGACTCCTCAAGCTGTTTTTTCAGCTTTTTACCTGCCCTCCTCGCAACATTCCATTTCTGTTGCGGAATAAATTTCAATTTCAATTTCAATTACCTGCAGTCTTCGTATCACCAAACATGGACAGCTGGATTCAACACAACCCTGGCCTTCTGCTTTGCGTGGCCTTGCCCAGCAAAATGAACCTAGCCCTGCACTGCCGCTGTGTCCCTGAACGTTACGCCTGTTGAACCATAATGTTCGTAACCGTCTGCGGCTACGTCCATTACAGCGGGCCCTTCCAACCTGGAGACGGAAGCCGTTTCGGCCCAATAACCGTGTAAACGACCGTGAGGAAAGCGTACTTCGACCCATTATTCAGAGTCACTCAGCCCTTCTCCACATCGTCGAACGTCTAGCTCCACTCGACCCCCTTGCTACCAACCGTCTAGTTCTATCGCCGCCTGTGTACCTCTATGTCCAGCGCTTCACTCATGCGCAAGCCCCGCCGAGGTGTCGCAGTTGCCTACAAAGAAATGACTAGGCCCTAAGCATTCTTCTGGTACGACCCTTTCTGTTGACATGAATAGCAATTTTATATGGGCTCGTAAAGTAGTTGAGAACAGAGTCCGCTCCAATCAGCATGTGTATACTTTAAAGACGTACCTAACTGTGTCCACTGCACCTAATGGCCTTAGTATTATGAAGAAGCCTGCAGGAGATCTGTCTTCGGTCAGCCGTGCTAAATGGGATGAAACGTTGAAAGAAGCCACCTTAGAAGTTACCCGTATAGTCGCGTGCCACTATGAGCATTATGCTAAGTCACTGCTAAATACAAGGAACCAGTTCCTTTCTCAGTCAAGATTGTCGGATCAAGAAATCTGGTTGTTAAACACATACCGTCAAGAGAAAGGTGAAATCGCGTGGTAAAACAAAAAAAACTCCTTTGTGATTACGTGCCCGTGTCGGAGCCGTCGTAAACTGTTACAAGAGATGAAACAACCGTAAGGACATCTAATAACCCAGCACACTATCATATCAATCTTTCCAGTTACAGCTTATCCATCGGAGATTAGTGCTTTTCACGAGGTTTGAATTTCTATCTACGCACCGGTGGTTTTGATGAATTTCAACTTTTTAAATACAGATAATTTCGCTAGAAATCCGCGACTACGCGAATACTTTTACGATCGACCCGCCTCAAACAACGCGATCAGTCACTCGGGCTCAAACCGACGGTGGAAACCTCCCAGCCAACACGACAGATGCCTTCATCTTTACATATAGACCGGTCAAAACACAATGGATGCCTACAACACGCAACGTCGGTGAGGAAAGCAATCCGATTAAAAAATTGGCTAACATTAGCGACATGTTCATCAAGCCCGCCGACAAAGGTGGTGCGATCTTCATTATGTGTATGAACGACTACGTCCCGGAGGCTCACAGGCAATTGTCGGATTCCATGCTCGATAAGAAACTGGAAAATGATCCTACTGAACAGTTCCATTCTATAATTAAAAAAGCTGTTGAGAAAATGTGCAACAAAAAAAATGGCTGAGGCTTAGCTTAGGTTAAGCCTAGTCAGATGCGAAGCACATTGTCGCCGAGTTGCATATCGAGCACGCCGCTTGGCTAGACGTTCTTCACGCTCTTCATCAGTCTCTGTAGCACGCCGCAACTTCTGCTTCTCATTCCAACGAGCAGCCCTGTCTCCAGGAGGCATTTCTATCCCGTGTACGCCTAGCAGAGGCAGGCGCACCCCCTTGTATACCGCCGCTCCAGCATCACGTGTTCACTACAGCGCACCTAGCTGCAGAAGCAGGAAACACATTGGTCGCGACGCCGCGCGCGACGGCGCGAGCTGGGGCCCCGTTTCTCTTATGTCGTTACGTCACGCATCACGTGGTCCTCCTTGGTCGCGACGCCGCGCGCGACGGCGCGAGCCGGGCCCCGGTTTATCATCTGCTGTGACGTCACGCATCATGTGGTATGACATAGAGGTCATGAAAGGTCAATGGTAACGACACCGCCGCGCTCGAGGAGCTGGGTTGGGCTATTTTAGTATGCTTCGCATAAAAAGAATCACTGGTAACGACAAGGACTGCTTTCTTCCATTAAGCCTGATTTTTGGAAGATTTGAACTGCTTTAGAAGGTACACAAGCCTCACTTCTCTGGACGGCCAAATGTTACAGGCATAGGAACTATAACGGAAACCCTTTCTCGTTCTGTTGATTTCCTGATTAGCAACGCCCGCTCTACATTTTCGTCTGATATAAAAGACAGCAACCACTTTTAAGTCGACATTCAATCCATAAAAGAACCTATGAGACTTTATGCAGTAACAATAGTGTTGATGGCGGAACCCTTGCAACTTTGCAGAAATTAATCCTTCAGCTCAACAATTTTCAATTTAATAACGATCATGACGTTCAAATCAGCGTCATGTCGATGGGTAAACATCGGTCCTAATTATGCAAATATATTCTTGTGTGCATTAGAAAACTTTCCCGGTCACTAACTGAAGCCTTTTTATTATAAAAGCTACACAATAATTATAATTCCATTTATTTCCATCAATGATGGGGGAGGCGAGGCAAAAAGCTGCGACAGCAGCTTGACAAGTCCTCGTCCCATACAAAGCGGCAGCAGTACACGCCGACAACCAGACACATATTACATCGAAGAATCAAAACAGAAAAACAAATAAGAGAAACAAAAACAGATATATATGATAAAGTATAGAATGTACTGCACGTGCAATAAAAGAAAGAAAAAAAACGGTAAAAAAAAATAAACGACTTGCACACACGAAAAGCATACACTTGTTAACAAATTGATAAGAAAGGTATGTACACTGAACAAAGTTTTTTGTGAGAAAAAAAAAGTTAATACAAGTTTCTAAGTAGGAGGAAGATTAGTTACTAATATCAAACAAGGAAGTATTGAACACTGTAAGTACACTGTAAAGAAAAATGTAATGGTAAAAAGGAGCGCACAAATGTAATACAGCAACATAAAGGCGGCATTGGTTGATAGTTCATAATAAAGAAAGCATTCACAAATGTATGCATTCATGACAACTGAATTAGGCAAAGCTTAAGTATGAGTAAAAAATATTCAGAACACACAAAGGTAGCAAAAAAGAGAAAAAATGGTGCATTACAAGAATACCGATTTCAGTTTATGTGGCTTAAGATCAAGAATATCAATGTTATCCTTTAGGTATGTGTTTAGTATATTAGGAATTCGATATTTTAGTGCCTGAAATCGATAATTAGTTCGAAAGGAATGCACTTTCCAAAACTCGAGATTGCGTGTGGGGTAGCGTGATGGACCTTTCATGGCTAATTCGGCGAACCTTATTAAACTATTGCATTTAGCTTTATTTTTCCTGATAAGCCCAAGGCACAGGTGATAATTGTACATGTTTTCAAAACGTATTATGCCAAGGTTTTGCATTACAGAGCATATATCACAGTCGTATTGAGAGCGCGTGATAATTCTAATAACCCTTCGCTGTAATATACTCAACTTGTTAATGTTAGTTAGGGTAACAGTACCCCAGCCCAGACTACAATATTGTAAATGAGAGACAAACAAGGAATTATATAGGAGTGACAAAATATTTTTAGGGATGAAGTCTCTGTCTGTACAAAATGCCGTTAATCGAGGAGCTTACTTGAGATGTAATCGATGTGTCTGTCCCAGGATATATGTTCCCTGAAGATCACTCCCAACGTTTTAAATTCACTCACTATTTCTATCTCCGTAATATTTAAACTAAGCGTTAAATTAAGTGGAATCTGTCGTGTCTTAGGACGGAAAACAATCGCTTTTGTTTTAGGAATGCTGATTACCAAGCCATTTTCCTGTGCCCAAGCAGCTACCTTAGCGAGTACAGAGTTGGCTATCAAACAATTCAGTGCTGCCATCGGAAGAAAAGAATATGCTAGTATCATCGGCGTAAATAACAAACTTAGCTCGATCATCAAGACTGGCGATATCATTTAAGTATATATTAAACAAAAGGGGGCCAAGAATACTCCCCTGAGGAACTCCAGTGTGCGTTTGTATTACATGTGAAGGGTGACCATTGACCTCAACAAATTGATAACGGTGAGAGAGGTATGACTTAATTCCCATGCATTAAATTCCAACTTCTCGAGGAGTAAGGTTCTGTTCAGGTAATCAAAAGCTTTGGTGAAATCAATGGTTTGGTTTAGTTTATAGGGTTTAACGTCCCAAAGCGACTGAGGCTATGAGAGACGCCGTAGTGAAGGGCTCCGGAAATTTCGACCACCTGGGGTTCTTTAACGTGCACTGACAACGCACAGTACACGGGCCTCTAGAATTTCTCCTTCAAAGAAATTCCAGCCACCGCGGCCGGGATCGAACCCGCGTCTTTTGGGTCAGCAGCCGAGCACCATAGCCACTGAGCCACCGCGGCGGCTGAAATCAATGAACACACCCAATACAAGTTTTTTTGCTTCTATATTATGCAAAATATACTCCTTTTGATCAAGTAGAGCTAATTGGGTAGACCAATGTTTCCGAAACCCGTACTGTGCTCTCGACAATGCGTCTAATGTATCTAAAAAGGAAACAAGGCGAACCAGAAGAAGTTTTTCTAATCCTTTAGAGAACGCTGGCAGAATTGATATGGACGGTAATTGCCGAGGTCATTGTAATCTCCTTTTTTATAAATTGGTTTCACTTTCGCTACTTGAAGCTTTTTCGGGAAGGTACATGTAGTAAAACTCAGATTAAAAATGTGCGTTAGTACAGGTGCTATACAATCAATAACGTATTTTAATGGCTCGATTTGCATACCTTGAGTGCCACAGCTTCGTGAATTCTTGAGCTTCAAGAATGTGCAAGAAATTTCTTCGTCTGAATTAGGTGTAAGAAATAAGCTGTGTGGGCAAGGAGGGTTATTAGAAAGCTTTGTATGTGTAGATAGCTGAGGGGTAGGGAGGCTAGCGAAGTGATCATTAAATGCGTCGGCTAGGGAAGCCCCATTAACTATTTTTCCATTTATCAGAAGTTCTTCCACTGGGCTAGTTCTTTGTGAGCGGCACATAACTTCATTTAGTTTCCTCCATGTTGATTTACTATTATTTTTAACTGCACTAAAAGACTTTTCTAGGTAGTGTGCTTTAGCTTTCTTAATATCTGTATTTAGCTTATTCCAATACTTCTTGAATTCTCTCAGGAGGATGATATCTTTGGTCTGAATGAACCTGTAGAACATGTCGTTCTTTATTTTTATTCTTGCCATAAGATCGCCACTAATCCATGGCTGTCTTATTTTTCTGGATAAATTAATAGGAACAAAAGGAAAACAAGATATATAAATGTGAACCACATGAACCGCATATTGCCAATATGGGTGCATGGCAAGCCTGAACTGCTTTCTTTCATCGCTGCTTTTAATAACGTACAGTCTTTGTCAAAAGTAAGCAGGCTGCATGGTTTGCTTCTCATTTGTATAGTAGAGCCTTTACAGCTTTCCCTAAGGTCGAAAAGATCTTTGAAGGTGAGGACAGGGGTTATCCTTACCATACACAGATTTAGGGCTTGAGGGCTGGCATAATAGTTTAAATAAACGACTGAGAAGCAAAACCATGCAGCCTGGTCACTTTTGACAAAGAATGTACATAGCTCGATATCATTCCCGCACGCTTACTCAAATGATCGTATTAACTTGCTGGACGTGACAGTGCTCCTGCGCGGTGGCAAACTAGTTAGGAAAGTCTATAAAAAACCCACTGACAGACACTGCTCCTTCACTTCCATAGTAGCCACTTAAAGCGCTGCAAGACTAGTAATGCCTACGGCCAAGCACTCCGCTACAAACGGATCTGCTCTGATCAATATGATTTTAACCGTAACTGCACGGCCCTGAAAAAGGATTAACACAACAAATGTATCCCGCGTCACTACTCGGCGACGCGTTTGCACGTGCGGACCAGCATGACCGGAGAGCGCTCGTGCACACATCCTATCACCTTGACTTATTTCAGCAAACCAACTTGATACAGACTCATTTAGCTTCTATTCCTAACGTCACCGGCATTCTTCGCAAGCATCATATCATCATCGGTCAAAGCAAACAGCTTAAAATAATATTCCCAGACCCACCCAGAGTAATCTATAGATGATCAAAAAATCTACGCGACATGTTAACTTCAAGAATTTCCCACCGTGCCTCGGAAGGATGCCGCCCGTGTAATAAACCAAAATACAGAATCTGCGCACACATGACTACCTCAGTAACAGCGACCAGCACAGCTTGTAACTATCAGATAAGAATTAATGACACTTTCTGCAGCGACACTTCAAACGTAGTCAATATGCTGGAGTGCTCTGTGTGCAACAAGCACTACATAGAGGAAACCGAAACTTCCTTCCGTTTACCCTTCAGCAACCATAAGGCTCACTGCACCTCTCTGCCCGACCTTCCGCTATCTAAACACGTTAGAATTCCCGGTCACTTATACAAGAAAATAAGAGTTACCATTTTACAGTCAGGGTTTAGGACACATGACAGAGAAACCCAGAAGTCATATCTCATTTACTACTTTGATACTGTTTCCGCTGCCTTAAACGAAAGTCTTGGTGTACTGTCTTGTCCGCCCCGCTGACCATTATGCTTACCACACATGTGTGCCAAGATTTGAATTTTAGCTGTTTTTCTGCATCTGTCATTGTCATTCCTGATTGTATCCACGCAGTCAGGTGCGTTCTGTGCTTTCTTCCTAGTCTTGATAATTTCTTGATAGTTGCTGGCGTAAAAGCCTCGGAAAAACAACGAAATTGTTTATTCTGACAACGGCCGGACCCCGGCCGAAAAGTTCTTAAAAAAGTGCTTTTCGCCAGGGCCCTCATCTTAGAGCTACATACCCCGAAAACCTACATCTTTTCATTTCAGATATTCAGAATTAACATTTCAAATATAGTTTGAAACGTTCAGGCGTCAATAGGAAAGTTGTGGAGCTCCACAAATAATGTCCAACCCAGGCACTTCCAACGAGATATACTTAGCGTGGCCGTTTTATTTAGGTAAAAGCCAGAGCCCGCGGAGTTTAGAAATACCACATGATAACGCACGCCGTGCTCCCAAAAGCACCGCGATTACAGCGCTATCATCCGTGCTTTGTAAAAACATCACTCCCTTGGCTCCTGTCGTGTTGATCAAGACAGAGCTTCGCGTTGTTCTAGGTTCCGAGATAAGCGCCAGTGGGCACGGGTGGCAGTGGAAAGAAAGCGCGCCGCCCGTTTTTCAGCCCAATTCCCACGACGTTATGAAGCTTGTTGTAATGCGTCTGATTGTTGTGGCCTTGCTTACAAATTCGAACTCATGCGATCGTTATCGTTCCTGCGCATGCATTCTGCTAACGTGAGAGTGCAATTAACGCCGCAGAAACGGGAGCCGCGCTTTCTTTCAGCTACTGCCCGAAACCACCGGCGCTTATCTCGGAACCAAGCCCGACGCGAAGCTGTTTTCGGCAGCACGAAAGGCGCGAAGCGAGTGATATTTTTTGCAATGCACAGGTGAGAGTGCTGTAATCGCGGCGCATTCGGGCGAACTGAGCGAGCGGTAACGTGGTAGTTTTTAAAACTCCGCGGGCTATCGTTTTTCCCGAACAAAAACGGCTACGCTAAGTATCTCGTCGGAAGAGCCTGGGTTGGTCAATGTTTGTTGGCGCTCCACAACTTTCCTATTGACACCTGAATGTTTCAAGCTAAATTTGAAGAGTTAATTTATCTATATCAACTAATTATTGAAGTAGGATGAGCAAAAATGGTACTGCAACTTTAGATAAGCCCTAACATCCACGCGATGTCAGTTCTGAAGAACGTTTAGGATTTTTCAATATCTTGGTCCAAGTTAGCTCTCTCTCTCACACACACACACACACACACACACACACACACACACACACACACACACACACACACACACACACACACACACACACACACACACACACACACACACACACACACACACACACACACACACACACACACACACACACACACACACACACACACACACACACACATCCCTGCCCAACTTGCCCCTTTCTAGGCACCTGCGTCTGCCCCTGCACAGTTTTGAAAACATCCGTGTAATCCTTCTCCAGTCCGGGTTCCCTAACACATATTACAGGGAAGAAAAGGAATCGTACTTCATTCATAAATTCGGCACGTTCTCTCATGGCTTGAACGCTACTCCCGGGAGACTTTCCTGCTTAAAGGAGCCAACGTAGGAAATTCCGCCGATCATAGGCCTTGGACAGCGTTATTATCACAATACTCCGGAACTTGACAACTGCAGACACACTTTGAAATGGTAGGGAATCTAGCAGTTTATTTCCTGAATACTTTTTTGTACAACCTCCTGCCAGCATCCACGTTCCATCCCAAATAGACACCTTTGATCTATCACCTAGACCATTGGGACCACGCGGCAGCTCCGCGGGCCGCAGACATTTCGCGTTTTCCGCACAAATGTATTATTATTATTTTTAATCTGTTAACTTTTGTATAACTTCTTGTGCTCAATTTTATATTCTCCATGCCAATTTTATTTTCATTTTTCTACATATTCCTTGTCATTTGTTATTTACTTACACCAACATCGACTCAACTCGATAATATCGGAATGATTTAACCTGCGCGTGCATGCAAATCTCGAAACCACATGCACTGCGCCAAACTTTATCAAAATGCTCTCACCATGCCATACTTGTTTGGCGCCACATTTAATCAGTAGCCGACAAGCACGCAGGTTCATCAGTATCGCAGTGTACACCACATTTTAATAGACCACATTCGTCTATTGAAACTCTCGCCTACAATTCGTGTATTAAAACTCTCGCCTACATAACGTTGGTTCGTCCCAAGCTGGAATATGCATGCGCAGTTTGGGACCCTCACATTTCGTATCTGACTAAAGCACTTGAATCAGTGCAAAACCGTGGAGCTAGATTCATCCATTCAGACTACTCTTATCATTTTAGTGCGACTGCCATGAAGTCAAGAGCTAACCTGCCTGACCTCGAGCTGCGAAGCAAAATCTGCCGACTCATCCTTTTCCACAAGTTTTGTCACTCATCCCTCGCAGATCTAAAACCAGCTCATCACGTGTCCCCTCGCACCAGTCACAGAAAAGCCGTTTATCCCCCCCGCGCACATACCACTGCGCACCTTCATTCCTTCTTTTCCCAGACTGCAGTAGACTGGAATGGCCTGCCTGCTGATGCCGCACTCCACACCAGCCCCGTCCATTTTAAAAAAGCCATTGAAAATGTTCTGTTTTAAACCCCATGTCATTCATTTCAGATTCATTTTGTGTATTGTTTCCCCTCATGTAATACCCCCATTCAGGGACATGTGAGGTGTACAAGAAATAAATAAATTTATCGCGGCCTTCTGTTAAATGGCTATTCAATTTTTTCTGAAATCAATTCTTTCCAGTTATCTAAGCTGGTGGGCGAGTAATTTTGTCCTCTAACACAGCTTGCAAGAACGCTGCAGCGAATAGATAAGCTTAGCTAGCCGAAGGATGTATCTATCTTGTACCGTGAAGTCTGTTGCTAACTAAGAGGCCGTCAAGCGAGGGAAAATTTCTTCGTCCGCCACGAACGTGACACCCTTCAGATTGTGCTAGAATGGACGAAGAGCCACGCGATGCGGCTCGATGGTCGCATTTCATTCTGGAGCTATAGTAGATTGCCTTAGTCACGGCAATAGCAGACCTATAGCCAGATTGGTATATCCTCGAAAGTTGCACTGGACGGCTTAAATAATTGTGAACGACTCATTTATTCTGCTAGGCACGAACCGTTATGGTTTCCCTCCACCAAGCTCCTGTGCACACGCTCCGAGAGACGCCCCATAAGCGGGCCATTATCGGCAGTACACATTTAGACGCCGCACAAAAGCATGCCAGACAGACAATACGGCCGTAACACGCGTTGCGTATTCAGAAAATGCGCAGTCACCCGTCTTCCTTCTTGCCCGGATGCCACGTTTCACGACCGATAACGCCCCGCGTTGCGCTTGCAAAGGCGATTAGAGCGGATGGCGCGGCTGGCAAGTAGCGTGAATAGGGCGTGGAATATGGAAGAACCACAGCCCTGTAGGCACGTATTTCCGTCGCCCATAGCCTGTAGGTTGCTGTATCGCGCGAAGCGGCAGCCTTTAAATGGCGCTGCCTTGCTAAGCACCACTCCACCCGCGCCCTGCTTGCCAGGCTGGTCATTTATGCGCACAACTGCGATGTGGGTTGTGTGCGGCATGAGTGCCGATACTCAAGCTGCTACGTCCAGTCTCATCAAGCATGAGGGCAACGAAGAACAGCAGCTTTCGTTATTATGAGAGACAGACGCAACTTCAAAGAATATCCAACCCCACCTGGCAATACAGCGCCTATAAAAATCGCACTAGAAATGAACTGTCCGCAAAGGTGATTCTAACAGAAACACCCGAGAGACTGGATCCTTCTTCGCTTATGCTCAGGCCGTTAGGTCAGAGGACTTTGCAGACCTATAGCTTATTCAAGTCGGCGATGCAGTGCAGCTCTCCTAATACGCAGAGGAGCAAGATCTCCTGCGCGGTATGGTGAAAACTCAGGAACATAACCTACACTGCCTTTTGAAATACGCTCTTTGGTTTTGTTGCAGAGCAAGAGAACTTGCTGCAGATCAAAGGCTGGATTGCGAGCTTTTCGGTGACTCGGTGAAGTGACTCGCGCCTGGCATCGAAGACAATACAATGCAGAAAAACACGGTGAGAAAGCAGAAAAAACTGTGATTTACTGAGAAAAATAGTAAATGGTCAACGCATTCGTGCTCAATTAATTCGGATTGCCACAGCAAGAGATAAGGTCGCTACCAGCGTACAGCTCCGTGCGATTTTAACACACCCACGTTCGACAGGATGTTTAAAAAAATTGACGGGGCTTGTCTTTGGTTAAGCCTTGTAGGTTGCGAAAGCGAGCGCAGCGCCTGTAACGGAAGGAATGCGGCGCGCCACGTGCAAGGAAGAAACGCGGCGCGCCGCGTGCAAG
This sequence comes from Amblyomma mixtum, assembly GCF_055824585.1. Lineage (NCBI taxonomy): Eukaryota > Metazoa > Arthropoda > Arachnida > Ixodida > Ixodidae > Amblyomma > Amblyomma mixtum. The sequence goes on from NC_143016.1 coordinate 155,751,892, forward strand.
GAAGAAACGCGGCACGCCGCGTGCAAAGAAGAAGCGCGGCGCGCCGCGTGCAAGGAAGAAACGCGGCGCGCCGCGTGCAAAGAAGAAACGCGGCGCGCCGCGTGCAAAGAAGAAACGCGGCGCGCCGCGTGCAAAGAAGAAACGCAGTGCGCCGCGTGCAAAGAAGAAACGCGGGCAAAGAAGGAACGCAGTGCGCCGCGTGCAAAGAAGAAACGCGGGCAAAGAAGGAACGCAGTGCGCCGCGTGCAAAGAAGGAACGCAGTGCGCCGCGTGCAAAGAAGGAACGCAGTGCGCCGCGTGCAAAGAAGAAACGCAGTGCGCCGCGTGCATAGAAGGAACGCGGCGCGCCGCGTGCAACGAAGGAACGCGGCGCGCCGCGTGCAACGAAGAAATGCAGTGCGCCGCGTGTAAAGAAGGAACGCAGTGCGCCGCGTGTAAAGAAGGAACGCAGTGCGCCGCGTGTATAGCCGCGTGTAAAGAAGGAACGCAGTGCGCCGCGTCTACATGTCACGCGTGGCTACCGGCCGTCGCGGCGCGACGACTGGACTTCGTAGCCCATCTCTCACCCTGGTATGACGTCACGCTATGACGTCACAGGCAGGGCATGACGTCAGAGGTCATTCTAAATGTCACGCATGGCTACTGGCCGCCGCTACGCGAAAGGCCGTTCATGAGCGTAGTATTGCTTTCGCAATAAAATTTCTTAACCAAATGTTAATGAAACAACCATGTAAAGCTCCGCTGTAGGCATCAGAACTGTCGCGACGTTATCAAGAGTTCATATTGCGCGTCAAAATACGTAGGAATTAAGCGCACAAACGAGACATGAAGTGACGTTGCAGAGCAATTTCTGCATAAACACACCTGATGCGGTGATGCCCGTCAGGCGACAGGAGTCAGTAGGGACAATTTTCTGCGGCTGTCAGCGTTAAACAAATGGAACTGAACACAGCGTAACCATTCAGCTCATGCCAGTATGTGTAGAAGCCTGCTCACCTTTCGGTAGAATATGTCGCCAAAAGTCTTGAACAAGACCTTGCCCTCCAGTCGAACGTCAAAGAGTGAAAGTTCTCTCCTCACAACGCCAGTGCGAACACGTCTGTGGCGCTCTTCGGTGCCAGAGGGTGTGCCTCCGTCGTTGAGAATGTGGCACAAGCCGACGCAGCTACCGCTTGGCAGCACGGCAGCGAGCCATGTAGCACAGCGCTGCAAACCCAGCTGACGACAGTGGAATTACGTCCCGCATCATACAGCATGCACACAACCTCGGTCACCACAGTCAGGCTGTGCACGCCATTGCAACCACAGCAAAACGAACGCGAAAGACGACGCGTATGCGGACCAAGCCACATTACGCCACTCACCAAACAGCCTCGCCAATGGCCCCGCGGCGAAACGTTGAAAAACCGGCAGCATCGGCAGCGACGATTCTGACGACTGCGTCGCTAGCGCCACTCACGGCGCTTAATCCTGCAATCGCCAGCCGCGACGCAAGCTGCAGCCCATGCAGCAGCCACAATGCCGCGTAAAGCCGAATTCGGTGCAGAAACGAACCATAGCTCCTCGCCGTCGTCATGGCTAAGGCGAAGGGTGCTCGAGTTCGGCGCCTTGAGCGGCGCGCGCACAAGGCAAGCGGCGAAATGCAAGTCACCCGTACGCTGCGCGATACGAGAGTACTAACGACGACCGAAGTGCCCAAAATGCGCCGCCGCGGGCTCAAATGCATCGCTGCGTCATCAGAGTTACCTCCCAGAATGGCGCGTGTACATATCGCGCGCCTAGGGGTGCTGGTTTGGAAGCGTCTGCTCTTGGAATTCGTGCGAGAAGCAGGCGGCACGATGAGTCGATAAGCTGGCGCCGGCAACTTGCATTTCTTTTTTGTTTTTTACCAGCAGCTCGCTGCTGCGGGCTGCCGGCGGGTTGCTTCGCGTTTAAAGACGAAGTATTAGAACTCCGTTACTGGGACATTGTAGGACGACTGCCCCTTAAGTCGATAAAGCGATATACCACCACCAGCGATACATTTTTATGCGAAGCATATTACTAGAGCTACACTACAGCCCGTCGAGCGCGGCGGTGGAGCTACCATTGACCTTTAGCGTGACCTCGTGACACCACGTCACAACATGACGTCACAGCAGAGGAGAGATGGACTCTACTGCCGGCTCGCGCGGTCGGCCGCGGCGGTGGAGGCTCCACATCAGAGGCGCTGCAGCTGACCACGTGACGCTATAGCAGCGGTATAAAGCTGAGCTTGTCTCGCTCTCCGGGCATCTGTTCTCGCTTCGGCGGGCGCGGCTTCGGCCGCTTCTTTTTGAGCAGCGACCGCTCCGGCGGACGCAGTTGTTGCTGCGAGCGCGTCTTTTCTTTCCTTTACTTCTTTTCTCTGATCTTTTAACTCTCCTCTATCTGCACGTGGCAGCGGTGGTGGCTTGGCTCGAGCCAGTAGCAGGCCCGTGCAATTTCCTCTTCATCCTTCTCTCAGTCACAACAACAACAACAACTCCGGGCATGTGGTGGAGTGTATCTGTTCTCGCTTCGGCGAGCGCGGCTTCGACCGCTTATCTGTTTTTTTGAGCAGCGTCCGCTCCGGCGGACGCAGTTGTTGCTGCGACGCGCGTCTTTCGTTTCCTCTCTGTCCTTCCTCTGATCTTTTAACTCTCCTCTATCTGCACGTGGCAGCGGTGGTGGCTTGGCTCGAGCCAGTAGCAGGCCCGTGCAATTTCCTTTTCATCCTTCTCTCAGTCACAACAGCACAACAACAACTCTCCGGGCATGTGTATCTGTTCTCGCTTCGGCGAGCGCGGCTTCGGCCGCTTATGTGTTTTTTGAGCAGCGTCCGTTCAGACGGACGAAGTTGTTGCTGCGACGCGCGTCTTTTCTTTCCTTTTTCTCTTTCATCTGATCTTTTGACTCTCCTCTATCGGCACGAGGCAGCGGTGGTGGCTCGGTTTGAGCCAGTAGGCAGGCCCGTGCAATTTCACCCATTATTGTCGCTACGTCGGAGAGTGCAACCGCGCGCTCACGTGCAGGCGGCATTCTTAAATCACCCGTCGTGCTATCACAGCGCCCCGAACCCTACGGGAAACGCGATGGCTAGCTCCCCCTTCACAGTTTGGCAATGGAACTGCAGGGGCTTCAAGGCGAAGCGGCGAGCATTGGAGTACACCCTGCAGGCCCAGCCGCACACCCCCCACATCATCGCACTTCAGGAAACCTACATGGACACGAAACTTACCAGCTACGCCGCATATAACCAACAAACGACACCAGACCACCGGCCCAACACCGCCATCCTGGTCCACCGAAATTTAGCAGCTAATAATATAGACCTTAGTTACCCCGAGGTTCCGCACACTTTCGTACAGGTCCTACCGAACAGCCGCTCACAAGCCCCGCTCCACATCCTCAACGTCTACAGCCCCCCTAGCGACAAAAGCACACGAGTGGCAACCCTCGTTCGTAAGGCCTGCGCGACTGCACAAACAGGGATGCTACTCATCTTAGGTGACTTCAACGCGCCGCATACCGAGTGGGGCTACCCCCGCAAAGCATGCGGTCGTAAGGGAGCCAAATTGTGGGAGACAGCCCAAACACTGGGCCTAACACTACTCCTAGACCCCGACAGGCCTACTCGGATTGGAAACAGTGTCTCACAGGACAGCTGCCCCGATCTCACTTTCGCCCGCAACATCCCAGACGCACGCTGGGAAAACCTCGGCATGAACATAGGTAGCGACCACTATGTTCTCAGCACAACCTTCACGGCTACACACAGCAAAGCCCCCAACCGAACAATCAGGCACACTAACTGGGACGCCTTCCGATACGTACGCGCC